>NC_142946.1:39984145-39989145 GCF_046866305.1 Octopus bimaculoides
ATTCGCGGATATTTGTCACAATATATAAGGGTTTTAGCTATCCAGCTTCCTATAGCTGCCAAAGGCTTTCTGACAACGAGATGTGGTTTCGTTTAATCGAGTTGCTGTACGTATGAATCATTTTCTGTCCAACTGTCTCATGTTTAGTTTAACCTCCTGTCCACTTGCAAATGGTTCTGTACGCTATTCTATACATACATTCATTTATATATATATATATATATATATATATATATATATATATGTGTGTGTGTGTGTGTGTGTGTGTGTGTGTGTGTGTGTGTGTGTGTGTGTGTGTGTATACGTGTACGTGTGTGTGTGTGTGTATCTATATATATACTTATACACACGCATACAGACACACTAACACACACATATATAGATATATACATTATGTGTATTTGCGGGCGTGTGTGCATATATACAAATATACGAGTAGTTATGACTATGTTTACATGCAATTCAGACGCATCTAGACACATTAAAAAGGTTACAGTAGTGAGATACTTGATGCACATACTCGTAGATATTGCTTAATTAATTCTCCTGAAAAGTGTAAGGTATGCTTAGCCATTTGGTTTTTATTGAGAGCCAGGCATCGTATACATTTTTAAAAAGCGGTAAAGTCTCCTGATTCCATATGCATGCAATTTACGAAACAGAAGATAACCTAATTCGATAAATATCTAGTTGGCTAGTAATCTAACTATAATAAATATTCAGCTATCATTATCAAGCCGCAAATAATTTCATTCTTTATGTATGACATACGGGAATGGAAACAAAAACATAAAAAAGCATTTTTAATAATAATTTTTCTAGAAAAACCATTCCATAAAACCCCAATATCAGATGATTACAATTTTTTGCTTTTGTGAGTTCTTAAAGAAGAAAATAATAGAAATTTTTATTCGATTAGCAGATAGTCGTTTTTCGATCTATATTGGTTTATTATACTTCCAGTTTGTGTGGCACAATTTTGATATTTATATTGTAAGATGGAGTCGTTTCATAATAGAGAATATTTGAAATAATGACCTCTGCACTATACGGCAACGAACTTTGACATTTCTTAGATATTCTAGTGCTTCTCATTGGAAATTGAATGCAATTTGTTTTTATTAGTATCATCATATCAAATATCGCGTTTCCTAAATTTTATTTTAAGGTTTCATTAATCAACCGATGTACTTATGACCCGCTCAAATTCATCGAGCATCAATTACAGTTAGTTTTATTAGAATGTAATTCAGATGTCGATTAGATATGTCTTTTAGCGTTTAATTCGCTCTTTAGAATGATTATGGTTTCGAAACTTTTACGTTCGTTTCTCTTTTTATTTTTTCGATCTTTGTTTTTATGTTGCTAATGCTATTTATTCTCTCACACTTTCGCTCTTCTCTACTGTACAATAAATTTTGCTTCACAGAAAATAAATTAAATAATATTGTGTACATGAATATTTGTTTCATATATATATATATATATATATACACATTTATACTCGTTATTATTCATATATACTGAAGCGTAATGCATGTGATTCTTGTATTCCAATTTCTTTTATTCATGTTTGATGGTTCATGCTTTGAATGAATTAATTTTTGTGTTCGAGTCGTCTTCGTTCCAAGAACGAAATATTGCATTGTTTGTTTGAGATGTTCCATCAATTTATGTTGGAAACTATTTGCTGTTGTGGCTTGATCTCTACTGCGTGCCTTTAAAACTGGTAATGCTTTAAGTCATATATCATTCGTGGTTTGATAGATATTTGTTGATTCTATGTCTAACGATGGCCTTCTTTCTTCATCAAACTGGACTAGCGTCTTCACTGGACTATCATCTCTTCGGTCCCATGAAAGAGGGTTTGAGAGGCAAACATTATTCCAGTGACGAGGAAGTAAAGACTGTAGTGAAGAAGTGGCTCATTGAACAGTCAACAGAATTGTACGGGGCAGGGAGGCATGCTCTCATTCGAAGTTGGAACATTACTATTGAGAGAAACGGAGACTATATTGAGAAGTAGGGATGTGATCCGCAGAGGACGAGCTTCATTTTGATGTATGATACATGTTCCTGTGTTGGTAATTATACCTGTCCTAAACAAATTAGCATTACCATTTTACTCACCCTCGTACATATATACCAGATTATATTCGCATATAACTCTGTAACATCCTTATGCGCTTATGTGGGTGTGTTGGCGTCAGCTGCAATGACGTGTTTGCATTTTTCTACAGTAATATAACGTTAATGTTAATAGCCCCGATAGACGCGAATTATTTATTGTAATATGAAATTTTCAGTCCAAGTGTTTCTAAAATTCAAAATTATAATTTCTTAAAGTAAACTAATAATAACCACAGAAAGTTCGATCTCAAGAAGATCTGTACTGTGTGACCAAATGTTTTATCAATACACATTATTTTGTAAACCCTAAATTGCCACGATAAATACTGTTATATAGAAAGAGAATCTTCATGCGCTTCATATACCTCTGTAGACTATATTAACTGGACACGGAAATGATTCTTAATAGGTTACAAAGTCTTATAAGAAACTATCATAGATCACTTCAGCTTACATTACTGTCCACCCACAACGGACAAAGAAGTGCTCTCCTACCATCCTCCCTTACTGACACGTTCCTCTGTCTATCAACACAAAACCTGCAAATATATGTGTGTGTGTGAGGAGTATGTGTGCGTGCATGTGTGCGCGCCTGTGCGTGTGCGTGCGTGTCTGTTCTTTGTGTGTGTTCTGTGTGTGTGTGCATATGTAAGACCTTCAGTCGCGAGGTAAAGCACAGTCTATAATCATTCATAACGTCTCCAAGACTCAGTCGCGGGATGCAGTTATGCTTAAACCGGAGCTGTTGCCAGAATATTTGCAACAGAGTGACGTCTGCTAAATGATATTTATATAGCCTTATACCTACCTTACCAATCTATTTGACTATCTATATTTATAAATCTATATGTATATCTGTACCTATGTTTTTACATGTGCGTATATGCATAAAATCTTGTGTATGTTAACCGGATGCTGAAAATACATTCTTATAAAATATGCTGGTTTTTCAATTGATCAATTTTCCTTTTATTTTTTTTGTTTTTACTTTATTGCAACTAAACTGACATTTGATACATAATATCATATTTAGAGAATGTTAGGCTCCAAGAAATTTCCCTCTTTATAAAGATATTGTAAAAGAAGGAAAGCATTTAGTATCAAGTCGGTAAAGGAAATATTGCGCAGAGTTCATCTCATACTCTACTTGCAGACACACAAGGGGTTGTGTGTGCGTGCGTATATACATGCATAAATACATGCATGGATATATAAATATATATATATATATATATATATATATATATATATATATATATATATATATATATATATATATATATATATATATATACATACATATATATATACATATATATACATACATCTATACATACCTACATATATCTCTACATATCTCTACATACATACATGCATACATATATATATATATATATATATATATATATATATATATATATATATTGATAGCTAGATAAACGGATGGGGTGATTGAGGGAATAAAATAAATAAATATACATGTATATATATATATATATATATATATATATATATATATATATATATATATATATATATTGTGTATGCATATATATATGAATATAGATGCACATATACCTTATACGTATATATGTATATATGTATTAATATATGTATGTATATACACAGATATATACACTTACACTCACGCACACACGCACACACATGTACTGAAAGTCCATTATCCCGTTGTCATGAATATTAAAGAACAGCTCTTAGTAAAATATATATCAACACATCACGCAGGAAATACATTCACAGATAAGGTGTTTAATTGTATTCATGTAGCAATAGGTTAGCACAAGTTAATAGATACACACATGCACACTTAATATATTTTACTAGCATACCTTCGTGAAATCTATTGACTCCTCTGTACTAAAATAACCAGTACACTGCCGCAATTATCCATATGTATGTGTGTGTGTGTGTGTACGAATGTGTGTGTAAGCATGTATATATTGGTCAAATGTGTGTGCGTTTGTGGTATGTGTGTTTGTGTGTGTGTTTTTGTAAATGAACTTAACTCATAAGAAAGTTCTACAATCGTAAAAGTATTTATTGGAAAGCATTGTAATCTCATCGAAAATTAAAGTAGTAATATTTCTTATTGTCGTTCTTAGACAGTTTGGAACCATAATAGGCAGTATTTATTCAAGACTATCATGTAAGAAGGGGGAAAAGAAATAAGAGAGAAAAACAAACAAAGAAAGAGACAGAAAAGAAATGAATGATACGCAACATTTCAATAAACCAATAATGCTGGCTTTCAAGCTGAGAGATTCGTTTTACTCTCTTTGACTGCAACTACTCCGGACGTTATTTTATTGTATGAATATATTAGAAATTACGGCGTCTAACCTTATTATATTCAGGTTTTTGTAATCCAACAAGAGGATATATTTGAACAATCACCAGGCTGTGTTATTTAATACAATTTTTTGTCAATGAAAAACACACTTATTTCTCGCTAATTAGTAACAGTAATTCTAGGCGACTGTTTCACATTGCAAACATATAAACATACCTACACAGATAAGCATCTATTTGCGTGTATATATGTAAATAAGACTATACATACACACACACATATATATATGTATGTGTGTGTGTGTATGTGTGTGTGTGTGTGTATGTAAATCAGGCTATATTTATATATATATATATATATATACATATATAGGTATAGAATTATATATATGCACACGTCTATACGTAACTATGCACCCACACCCATATAATACATACATACACACACACGCACAAATACATAAACACACACACACACACACATATATCAGTAATGCTACTAGTAGTACATCCTATGTTGTTTTCTCACCAAAACCATTCGGACAATTTTGATATACAAA
>NC_142946.1:39994145-40016645 GCF_046866305.1 Octopus bimaculoides
AGATCAAACATGGCAGGATATTCTTCATTGATGCTTTAGCGAATCTTATAATCCACTGCAAAATCAATAATGTCCGTTGCATCTAGGAATTCACTAAATCCTATCTTTGCACGCCCTGCCCCACATTTGCACAAGCAAAAATAACAGCAACAACATCAGTAACATCAACATCATCTAGGACACAACAACCTCCTAAGGAGACAGAGTGCAGATATGAGTAGCATATGGGAACTGGTATTAAGGAAGGATGAGAAATTATATTTGTAAGCCTTAAATTCACTCCATAATTACCCACGGTCATATGGCGATATATCCATCAAAGGTAAATAATGTACATTATGTTATGCATAATTAGGAAATATTTTACATGTTAATGATGTTTTACATTCATATGAAATGAGCTGTATCACACATGAAGAGAGGGCCAACTTGAGATTTCTAATGCTTGGCAGCATTTCATTTTAATTCTTTAGTTTTAACTTACCAGTTTAAAATGTTTTTTCTTCTCGATTCTATAATTCCTCCTTCTCATCATCATCATCATCATCATCCTCATCATCATCATCATCATCACCATCATCATCATCCTCATCTTCAATATCATCATCATCATTGACCTCGTCATCACTTTTATTTTCATCATGACTACCCTATTTGAGTGGACAAAGGAGTCCCAATAAGGCTAAAGCCTCCCTGAAATGATATCGTACCGTCTTAGAATAAGACATGTTGATTAATATAGCTGCTGTTTGCATGCAGATAATGCACGTTTTTAATTCGCCAACGACAAACAAGAACTGAATCAGGTGAATCTGGGAAAAAGTGTTTTTACGAAACGCAACAAAAACAAAAAGCAACACTTTTAGCAAACAGATATATATAATCCACAGTTGTTTAGAATTAGAGCAGAGACACGAGAAATAACTGAGTTGAATATATAGGAAGACTCCTAACAACGAATGGCTCGTTTTAGTTAAAACACTTGGAGTTTCCTGTTTCTAAGTAAAAATGTATTGGTTAACCTTGTTAGAGCATTGCATACCGTAAAATAGAATAGAAACCAGAGTTAATCCTTTGCGTAATTTTATTTTTAACCGTACCACAATTTTTGCTCCTCACCCTCTCTGCCTTTTAAATTTGTGGTTTCACATTAATGTGGAAAATTCGTTTATATGACACCAATTTTCGGTTTCTAAATGGAACCTAGTTGCGGATCCCCTTGCACATTATAGCTTTTAGATCTTAGAATATAGTTTATCTTATAATATAATCAATCGTATGGTGTAACTGATCACGGTTTCAATTGCTTTGTGATGAACTCAATATAACTTATTTTGACTGTCTTCACGAAAAAAAAGTTTACTCTTTCAATACTGCTACTTAATTAATCAACATTGGGTCTTGCAATGAAATAAAAGAGTACTTTATTAACATACCGGATGTTATTGCCACTTTCCATTTTAATAGTTATCTAAAAGAAAGAAGACATAATGCTGCGTAAGTAACGCTGGAACTGGCTGAAAATGTGATTAAATAGAGAACTTAAATGGAGAGTTAGATATCAATTGTTCCGTGTGAGTCTAAAAAGAGACATTGAAGATTCAAAACTTTTACTTTCGGATTCTGAAGCTTATCATGTGTCACCGTGATCCTATGCTTCTAAACGCTCTCTACTCACAGCCTATCTGAAACAGCGGTAGTGGTGAAGGTAAAGTAAAGGAGAAAGAACGGTGTCAAGGTTATCCTCAAACCGGAGAGCTAAAGACAGCCAAGTACCAGCTGCAGATAAAGCAGATATATCATGATTATGAAATACCTGAACAAATATTTCAATTCTGTTCAATTTTCAATATTTTCTTGGTAGAGTGTAAGTATATTAGAGTAGCTATACGAAGATCCATATTCTGACATGTGTATATTCATATAACCTTAGATATTTTAGTGAAGCGTTATGCAAACTAAACATAATATAGCAGATACCTTTAATAAATATTCCCAATAAATTGTCGGTGTATGTGTATGCAAGTTATATCACATTATAACTTATTCATTCGAATCAATAATCGACAAGTGTAGAAGTACAGCAAACTAAAAGGATTCGGAGAATATTCCTATCATTAATATGGAATATATGCTGTCATTGATTATATTAACGGAGCGGTGTTTGCATGAAGGCTATTGGTGGGTATATTGAACGCATTTTGTGAGAAAAAATATTTATATATTCATTTTACTGTTATACGCCAATTCATACACAATGTAATATATTTGTTTCGCAGTTATCTGTTTTAAAAGCTAAACCAAATGAAACAACAATGACGACAACAGAGACGACGGCGGAAACAGCAACAGCATAATCACCATACATGTGAAGAGGTTAACAAGCTGACTCTGTTTATTGCTAAGAATTTTCGCAATATTCCGATCTTCCAGCATGCACAATGCAGAATAATCCATTCAGCTCAATTTGTTCTCTAACGGTAGTATGTAACGAAACACCGATTTTGTTACAAAATGTGTGAATCTAAAAATATTCATTATGTCCAGGACGGTGTACGACAAAATTGGTAAAACTTTAAGCAGAAGTAATTCTTTCATTTAGCTTTGTTCTCTTAACTACTCAAATGGAGATTTGCGATTGTCGAGTTTTGTCATTCGTCCACCAGGAGGCAAGAATTATATTCCAATGAAGGCGAGTCTCAGGTGCACGATAGACATAACGGTAAAATTATAATAGGAATTTAATGAAACACCATTTGACGAACGTTTTCAATTCTACTGACTCAAACTTCTTCTATAATCAGCAAAAGATACCAAAATAGCTTCCGTTTATGAAACTAGGGCGGTGGATTACTAGAACAATTACGATATATTTTTTCAGATGTCGTAAGATCACTCCAGTATGTATTTAACGTTTGCAGTTGGGTGTCTCCATTTTAGACCCCCACACACATATATATCAATCTCTCTATGTATATGTGTGTGTATACCTGTATATATGTGTGTTTAATTACACACATGTTTATATAATTATATATAGATGTGTAGATCACAAAATATATTTTATCTACGTATATTTTTCAACTCTATAATTAATTTGAGCAAGTTCTATTTGTAATGCTGGAAGTCGTTTCGATAAGTCGATGATGGAAGTCGTTTCAATAATAATAGTACGGTATTGATAATAATTCCGCGATTTTAATTAAAATATAATTTATTCACCATTTATTTTCACTATTTGATATTAAATAATCTGATATAATTATTTTCAATATATATGTAATATCATAATATTTGCATTATATCTCAAGTGACGTATAAACCCAAGCACATATATACATGTACATTTGTATTAATGGGTTTAATCTTTTTAGCTTTGACAATTCTTTTTTAGATATTTCTTGTGTCAGTGTATTATATTTTTGGTGTGATTGTATTTCTGCTTAGTTTGTAGCTTGTTTATAGCTCTCGATAAGGACTGAGACATATATCATTTCATTTACTATGCTGCGGTTTGTATGTTTAGAGACCATGTTGCTTGCTCAGTTTATAATATTCTTATATTAGTCGGTATAAGAGAGACGCACTAGTCGCTTTCCATTCCTACCACATACGTTGCTGTATACAGTAATTCGTTTAACGTGTCTACGATGAAATTTATGTTAGTTTTAATTAAATCTACCCTTACTAGGTGGTTCATTTTATTTTGCCGTTGTGGCTCTTCGTCGCTGAACTTTATCTAGGAAAGATGTTTTCGAATATTTTCTTTGCTGAGTAGCAAAATCTGATTTTAATTCTTTCATAAGTTTAATATCTTAGAATGTCATGTTTGTAATTTACTACTTCAAAATTTCTTATTCTTAGCTATTCCTAATATTAACTTTTATTCCAATTGTTTTTGTTGTTCATAAGGTCTTTGTTGGCCAATCTTTTGTGTGTATAACAGTGTTTCGTTTAAAAATTTCGATATTTCGTCTGCTTGTTGTGTACAAGTTAACTCTATTACGACGGCGGCTCACATCGCTGCATTTCAATGGTTTTCTTTTTCACTTGTAATTTAGGTTTGCACTGTATATCTTTTCTCATTGTCTACTTTGATAATGATTATTTTCGATAATATATTTTCATAACGCAACTTCTTAATTATGTACCTTCGTAAGATAATAAGATGGATAAGCTGTAAAGAAATAATTTCAAATTAGGAATACATTTAAATTAGGAATACATTTTCTTCAAATTAATCCGAGAAGTTATTCTATGTTAGACTGTAGCTTCAAAATGCGTATGCAGTATTTAAAATTACTGCACTCGTATTCTCTAACGCATTATGTATTTTAACTGTGAATGAACAGATGAAGTGCAGCCTTTAAATTATATTCTCATATTTTTCTTCGAATATTAATATATCTAATCCTGGCTATTATGAATGTTAAAGGCCCTATTTTCACACTTGACATATTTCAGATTCAAAGCAAGCATTCTCCTTTTAAACATAATGATAAGCATTTTATTTTTAACAGTTTATATATGCGGATGCCTCTTACTACATAGGCACCGACTTACAGGTATACTTGAATATATATTTATATATATGAGTGCATGCGTGTATATGCTTCTATATGTGTGTGCTTGTATGTTTATGATGCTAGTGGGTGTGTATAACAAAGACAAAGACAATAGTTGGAATGTAGTAAATCAAATTATTTCGAGTTTAAATGCAATTATAATGGTTCGCATGATAGCCATTGATGTTCATTAACTGAAATGTTTAATTTGAAGAAAAGGAATTTAAATAGTTTAGCTGGTTTGAAATTGCATTTGAAAAAAAATAATTCTTCCAGATCATTCAGAAAAACCAATTAATAAATCCGTTCGTTTATATAAAATATTTCTTTGTATTTTGTAAGTTTATTTATTAGAAAGATATGTACTTTTGCTATATGTGTGTATGTATGTATGTATGTATGTATGTATGTATGTATGTGTGTGTGTATGTATGTATGTATGTATGTGTGTATGTGTGTATGTATATATATATGTATATATGTATATATATATATATATATATATATAGGTGTGTGTGTGTGTATGTGTGTGCATACACACACGCATAGAGAGACTGACAGAGAAAGAGATAAATAGATATGTATATAATTATATATGTTTATATGTTTACGTATGTATATAAATATATTTGGTATATATATATATATGCGTGTGTGTGTCTGAGTAAGTGAGTTAGCGTACTTATGTGTGTGTTTATATACACGCATACATATACATACACAGGCGCAAACACACATAAATCTACTCACTCACACACACACGCACATATATACATATATACGTATATATATATATGTATATATATATACATACACACACACATACATACATATATATGTATATATTAGCAGCATAAAAAAATGAAGTAATTAGAGGTTAACAGCATATGATTACAAATCAGCAGAGACTAGATGGAAATTCGCGAACCATGGAGACAACACAAGAGAGTGATTCAGAAAGAAAATAAATAAAGAGAAAGTTACTGATGTAGAAGAAAGAGAGACTGAAAGACAAACAGATTTAACGTGACACATGTGCATGTAAAGAAAGATGATTAAGAATGAGCTGACTGTAATGTCTGAACCAGTCACACATTTCAACTAGTCAATTGAAGTAGAACAATAAATGTAAAACGGATATAACAAGAAAAAAGCAATCTAATAAAAATAAACAGAGAAACCCTTCTAAAAAAAAAAAAAAAGAAACGACATATTGTGTTTCTTCATTAGACGTTTAAACAATGTCATAAGTGAATTACAATGAAGCCATTAGTAGCAAGTAGAAGGATCAAAATTAAAATCTCTCCAGACCTGAACGATATAAATTGGCTTGAAATTATAGTACTTCAATAGATAACACCTTCAAAGATTTTTGTACGAATTAGGGGAGAAAAAAAAAATCTGTATATCAGCTATCTATTCTCGTTGTTTGTTTCGTTGTTTTTTTTTTTATTTCTTTTGGTCTGTGATGTAGAGTATGTCATACAATGGTCAAAAGATTAGCGATTAGTTTAGCAGGTCACAATTTTGGTATAATGGGACTGTAAATTCGTTACATTCAAAGACTACTTTCTTTTTGTATTAACACTTTACAAAATTCTCCATCATTTTGAACGAGAAAAGTCTAGCATGTTCTCTCCTTGACCAATGCCGTGTAACCGAATTGTATTAGACGTGATCTGTTCCTAATGTCATATATATATATGTGTGTATGTGTATGTATATATATATATATATTATATAAGTAGGCGTGACTGCGTGGTACGAAGATTGCTTCCCAACCACATGGTTCCGGATTCAGTCCCGCTGGGTGGCACCTTGGTTGAGTGTCTTCTACTATAGACTGAGGCCGACCAAATCTTTGTCAGTGGATTCGGTTGGCAGTAACTGAACGAAATCCATCGTGTATATATGTATGTTTATGCATCAGTGTTTGTCTCTCCACCATCGATTGACAACCAATGGTTGTGTGTTTATGTCCCCGTAAATTAGCAGTTCGATAAAAGTGGGCGTTAGGTTTACAAATAATATGTCATGGAGGCGATTTCTTCGACTGAAGGCGGTACTCCAGCTAGATAGATAGATAAATCTGTAGGTCTGCCAATATATTTGCATAGGAATTAAATATAGATAATGTCAGAAAAGTTAGTCAAGGAACTCAATAAAACACATCAGCAATGTGAAGGAATATTTTTCACGATCACCTGGGGATATCATTCTATGAATCAAACATAATCATTAGCTGCATGCTTGTACTGAAATCGTTCTGGCTAGGAGATCATATTTTGCGACTTTTAGCGAATCAGTTTGGAAATGCTGCAATGTTGGGAAGAGTGAAAAAACAAGGAAAGCAAAATTAAAAAGAAAGGGTCATCTTCAAAGCAACTCGAGCCGGACCTTTCAAAATTTCTTCTGGAGTCCGATGATGAGACTGAGATAAGCAGCAAGAACTGCGGTAGATCAAATGCTGTACAACTCACAATATGGAAGGACCTATTGTAGGACGAAATAAGTCAGCACAAAAGTTGTTTCGACACCATGTTTAATACAAATACACTTTCACATATACAGCTATAATGATAAGAGGGATGTATTGAACATCGCTTTCTCCACCATGCATGTAGACGAGTGGAAACACAACTGAGCCAATATTTGGCCACATAGTACATAAAATGAAAATGCATTACATTAGTTTCACTAAAGAATTGGGAAGATTGATATATGAAAGTCTTTGCATTCATGCAGAATATCTTGTATGCAAACATTAAAAGAAAAGAAAAAAACGAATTTGTAGTTGTATTTATTGCTTTTCCTTGTTGCACCAAAATCTGTATTATTTTCCTGGAAATGTTCCAAGCGAAATTCTATACGTCACACGATCTCTTTCTTGCATAGTTTCAGGTATTTCATTTCTGTGCTGTTATCATAGCCGTTGTTTTCAATGCCTAAATGCATTATGTCTGCAATCGCACGATATTACACTGACTGCATATCAATTTTTATGCTAGCCAATAATTCAAAATCGTTCAATCTTTTTTTCACAGAAACCTTCCTTGCAGTTATATCGATATTCTTCAATAAGCAATTTGTGTTACATATCCTAGATATATTGTGGAAGACACACATATATGTGTGCACACAAGCACACGCATAGAAATGCATACATACACATACACACGCGTACGCACACACACCTGAATGCACACATATAAATACGCACATATAAACTGCATACATACACGTACGCATCCACATAAGAATGATAAAGTGAGCATTTCACCCGCACCTATGTTTTTTAGATCTAACATTATCAATTATTATTGCTTCGCGCAGCCGCGTTCCTTTGTAAAGGAATAGTTCTAGTTTTCTTCCGCCTGGTTCTGGCAAAAACATAAATCTTTGGAAACTAGATGAAAAGTCTGAGTGTAAACTGTTTCTTTTTCTGCGAAGGACACAACAAGTATTTCAGTTCAAAATTGTGTTAGAATGTGAAACTGGTCATGAAGCTGCTCTCATTTGTAAAATAGAGTCAACATTGGGTCGAGGGAATGGAGAACAAAGCCACTTGAGGGGAAATCTCCACAACTGAATTTTCCATCGACATCTGTTTTGCTCTTCCTTTGGCATAGGGGAATGTATTATATCGAGAATTTCTCTCAAACATTTTTTCGAAATTTCATTTTACATGATACGTTACTCGTACCCGATTCTATGATTTTTTTTATTTCAGTGACGGTGACACCGTGTGGATGAATGAAGTGATTACGATCGTTACGACGACGATGATGATGACGATGATAATGATGACGATGATAATGATGACGATGATAATGATGACGATGAAAATAATTTCAAAATTTGCCACAAGGGCAGCAATTTTTTTGGTGAGGAATAATGGATTAGATCAGCCCCAGTGTTTTACTTGTATTTATTTCATCGCCATTGAAAGGATGAAAGAAAAGTCGATCTCGATGGAATTTGAACTCAGAACGTAGCTGTTAAGCAGTTTATTATTATTAAGCTGTTTAGCTCTTTATTATAATAATAATAATAATAATAATAATAATAATAATAATAATAATAATAATAATTATTATTATTATTATTATTATTATTATTATTGTTATTATTATTATTGTTGTTGTTGTTGTTTTTGTTGTTGTTGTTGTTGTTATTATTATTATTATCATTATTATTATTATTATTATTATTATTATTATTATTATTATTATTATTGTTATTATTATTATTATTATTACTATTATTATGTGAACGAGCAGCGCATTATCATTATGATTTGAAGAGGCTTGATGTTTGAATTTGAAATCTTCCTAGGGTATCTTTGTATCGATAAGTACCAAACAAGTACTGCAGTCAAGCGATATCTTTTAACTCCTTCCGCTCAAAATTGCTGGACTTGTCACTATATTACAAAAAATTCTTATTTGACAAAAATCGGAAAATCAATGCTTCTTTCAAGGTGAAGGTCGATGATATTAAGTTAAACTCTTTCTAGCTAATGCCCATGTTTCTAGAATCGGATCTCTATGATCATGTTTGGCAGAATGGGGAGAGCCTTGCAAAAGTTGCCTTGCGAATTTGTTCTGTTTTCTTGCGCTGTGGGTTGAAATCCTGCTGAAGTCAGCTTTAGCTTCCTACCCTCCGGGGTACCAGCCGAATAGTAGGATCAATTTAATCGATTATGCGCATACACCAAATTGCTGACCTTGCGCTTATGTTAAAAACATTTACTTTAGCTTTGTATCTGGCTCAATCCGTGTGTGTGTATGTGTGTGTGTGTGTGTGTGAGTGTGCGTGTGTAAGTGCGTGTCTGTCGGTTTATGTGTGTCCGTGCGAGTGTATGTGCATGCGTGAGTGTGTAACTGTGTTTGTTCATCTGTATGTGTGTCGCGCGGTGTGTGTGTGTGTGTGTGTGTGTGTGTGTCTATTTGAAGTATTTTTTATGCATATATTTACTTGTATTGTAATACAGATTATACAATATCGACCATGCACTTATCAATCGAAAACTCTCTGATCTAATGTATCCAGTGTTTCACATTAGCTGCTCGCTAGATTAATAATTTTGTTTCATAAATCTGTATGAGGTTTTGTTCCAGAATAGATACATTTGTGTACATGTCTATTGGTTTGGTGCAACAATATCAATATGGTTATATGTAAATATAAAGCATTCGACCAATCCCACAAACGAATTGAGTCATTTTTTGGCTGTTCGTTTACGTTGCTCCTCAGCTAATCCAGTACTGAATTAGTGGGACATGATGCACATATTTGCGTGCAGCTAAGAAGGCAGCGAGGAAAATGTTTCTTCACTACAAGCGTACTATTTCTATCTTTTCGTGAAGTGCGTAACCATGCTTTTGACCCGTTATTGTATCACTAAGTCTGTTTAAGAAGGGATCTTCAAACCGGAAACATCTTCTGTGTATTTGCAACTAAGTAGACTCTCGATATAGGCACCAAAGTCGGCACGTACAGATGTGAAACATTTGACTGGTGAAGTTTATCAACGAAGTATGCCATGGTGACATTTGAACTGAAGACGCAAATAACCGGAATAAATATCACAAATTGGTCTTATGCTGCCACCAATTCCACACCATTGATTGGAGCAATTTATTTTTTAATCCTAAAGAATAGATGTCGAACTTCATTTCCATTTTAACGACTGTCCCTTATTATCTGAGAGAGACTTTCCGTCTATTTCTAGTATGTAGGCCGACCACATACATGCCTTATCATTTTTCCTATATTTCTGTAAAATATCAACAATTCCTGTTAATGGACACGATATTGAACTGCCATTATGTGTGAATATGACTAACATCGTGTAGATTACATAAACCGGCGATTTTCCTTTTGATTCGTTTGAATGAAATGTTTCATTGATTGGTCAGAAGGTAGCAGACAAGCGGATCTCTGTACTGGCGCCAATTATTCCTGTTACTTTGAAAAACGCCGTGGAAACTGGTCAATCTGCATTTCACTTTTCTATTGTAACTCATATATACCGATTAGACATTTCCTTGGAACCAATTAATTTCAACCTATTCGACACAAATACGTTTCGGAATATAATAAACGGCTTCTTCATCGATTATCTATATTTCACGCCCGTATAAGAAATATAATTAATACTATTGA
The DNA here is from genome assembly GCF_046866305.1 of Octopus bimaculoides. Classification (NCBI taxonomy): domain Eukaryota; kingdom Metazoa; phylum Mollusca; class Cephalopoda; order Octopoda; family Octopodidae; genus Octopus; species Octopus bimaculoides. The sequence goes on from NC_142946.1 coordinate 40,004,879, forward strand.
ATATTAAGCAAAAAATGAAATTCACTATCGATTTCTTTCGATTAGGTAGAAGATTAATTGTTTGTATGTCGATCCCATTTCACACCAAAATAATGTGAGCAACTTTGGAACGAAATGGTTACGTCAGGCTATAGATATACCGCAGCGCTCAGATAGCGTAACAAACAATGATTGCATGCGAGTCCAAATATCTGCAATGACTGCGTTTTGTACTTATTTAAATTCTGTTGTCACCATAATCAAAATATTGTATGGAGAGTCATCGTGAACCGCATAGTTGCTTCATTAAGCAATCACTCTATAGTCTGTTGGTAATTTATTCACCTTTCAGGTGAAAGAAAGAAGTAATTTAAGAGTTCAAAATTGAATTGGAAGTTGCATACGTTTCGATCTATATGAGACACAGCGCACACATTTGCACAAAGTCATATATTTAAAGATTTTCTTGGCTCAAATGACGCAGTGGTGGCTTAGTGAATATAATGATGCAATACACGTAGAGTTATTAGTTTGAATCTTCGAAATATACCTTTGCTAAAATTGATATTTGCTTCGTTAGTTCACAGTGTTCAGTTTAAGTTAAGCAAGAGTTTTAAAAGTAACAGTAGAAATAGCAATGGTCTCACCGAACTAATATATTGTAGAAGCAAGTTGCACACACATACATTATATGTATCTCTGTATATGTATGTATATGTATATATATATATATATATATATATATATATATATATATATATATATATATATATATATATATATATATATATATATATATATATATATATATATATATATATATATATATATATAAATTAGTTGTTGTATGTGTATTTGCCGTTTTATCGACTCCAGAATGACGAAAGGCAAATTTGAAATCATTACGTAAAGGGACGTAACCAAATACCACAAGGCATTTAGTTGGATGATCACACGATTCTTCAATACAACTGCGTTTGATTGATGATATTATCAGCAACCATTCAGATCTTGTTATTGCCCCAATACAACTGCAGCAGGCTTTACTTCCCATCCTTTAATGCATGATGAAATACAGTACTTGGTAAGCACTGATATCAATCTAATGGATTACATCATTCCAATAACTTTTTAGAATTTTGCTGCAGCACACTTTATTACTAACTCAACATTTAATGTCTATTTCATTATTAATATTACAATTATTTTTCTCACATTTGTTAAGAATACACGAGCGCACAATGCGTAGACAAAACATAAATAGCTATATATATATAGCCTCTGTTTAGCAATTAGCCGATGCGTGGTACGTTTCACCAAGTCATACTTCTTCGTTTGCGAGTGAGAAATGATAGCATTACTCCCAATTGTGGAAATATACATCCATAAATCTTAGTTGTCCTGAAATATATTACAACAGGAGTATGTTTAAGAGCTTAGATACTACATGACAGCACCTATAGCACTTTTCAGTGACTCTCACATTAGCAAGAGTAAGAGAGCTGGTTCTGCTCATATCGGACTTCTTACGGAAACAATTAAAAATAATTTGAACTCGGTTGATACTCTCGAGACGGTGCTATGAAATGAGATGACTTATGTACTAAACAAGAGCTTCATCGATCTTATACCTTTCGAAATGGCTTCTGCACACAAAACGTCATCCGCAAGTTTCTACCCCATGATGTCTCGCAATAGGATCGATCCTTCAAGTAAATAGTAGCACCGACATATAACTAACGAAGCACTCATGCACAACTGATACTTGTTATGCAACCATGTTGATCTGTCTTGGCGTAATAAGGCTACACAAAAGAGCCGAGGTAGAAGGTTTTAGCCATTTTAAATGTACATATAACGTTTTACTAATCTTATGGTAATTTTATTAAACATCAGCAGTCACCGGCCTTTCGTTGTACATTGTAACTTACTACAAATGTCAATAAAATTGTTAATAATAATATTATCAGGAATTATTGTAAAACATAACAAAAGCGAATGCAGCAGTGTCTATGCATTTAACCTGGTTGCAGCAACTTTACAACAAAACAAATTTAACCCTGGGCTTATAAACTAGATTCGATATGGAGAGTAAATCTATTTGTTTTGCCGGGAAATGTTAGACTATAGGATTTTTAACGAAATTAATTAAGCCAACAGGAAGAAAATAATGAAGTCACTTATACGCTTTTATTTTAATCAATGAAATCCTAATATAATATTAGAATATATGCGTCGTTCTTCTTGATACCTTTACCACATACATACATACATTTACACACATACACACTTACAAAAACAACAAACACAAAATGCACACATATTCACACACACACATATGTGTAGCATTCGCCTTTTCTCTCCCTCTGCCTGTATGGCATCTTCGCCTTTATTATATTCCAAATACTTCCCTTACCTTCGGTACCGTCACTCTCTTTGAAATGCGTAAATTGCATAGCCTTGCCAAAATTTGTGCTTTCTGCATGGCTTGCTATTTGAATAGCGATTAACTTCATTGTGAAATTGGTTAAGGTATACGATGTAACTCTTGTATACGAGGACAATGAGCTATACTACGGCTTCAAATACGGAATAAAACGCGTGATACGTTGTAACGTTCAGTTTAAATTTTATAGCAGTGTCCAAGCAAGCAAGGAATCAAACGAACGGAGAAGGGCTGCTTAGGGAGGGAGAAGGATAGAAAGATGGTAGACGGAAGGATGGGGATGTCTCTTTTGATGATTCTACTTTCTAATTGGAAAGCTATCAATTCACATTATTTTCCCAATTTGGCAAACGAACTACGTATACATACACGTCTAAGCACATACGTCCATCTACCCATCCATCCATACATATATGTGTGTGTGTGTGTGTGTGTGTCGATAAACATATTTACATGCTCGCTCACACATATACACCCACATACACATACATACACACTAACACAGACACATATATATCCATTGACATACGTGCATGGGATCATGAATATATACAGGTATTTATATAAACATGCATATGATTTCATGTATAAATTCCATTATATGAGTATACATATATATATATATATATATATATATATATATATATATATATATATACACAGATACTTAGATACATATACACAAGCACACAAACACACACACATACACGCACATACACACACATACACACACACACACACACACACACACACACACACACACACACACACATATATATATATATATATATATATATATATATATATATATATATATGTTACAGCTGCTCATGTATGCATATAAATGTATAAACTTCCATATTTCTTTAATCAAACACTTACGCACAAAGGCGCACGTACATACGCAAACACAGACATACATTTAACTGTATCCATATGCAGTTTGCAATCTAGGTATCTTAGCTATTCTCATTATTGTTGTTGTTGCTGCTCCTGCTGTTGTTGTGGTTGTTGTTGTTGTTGTTGTTGGTAATTATCTAGCTAAGCATTACGTATGGCCATGCAAGTGTATTCAACAGTAAAATGTGCAAAAAGTGACTGGCCGTGGAATAGGTGTTATATTTACTGCCTGAGTTATTTAGGAACTCGTTAAAATTATTCTCTGGGTTTTATAGAATATTTGGAAAACGTATGGTATTAACCAATATTAGTTGCAATATCTCTTTCATCTGTTATCCTTTCTTGATTCCGTCATTTGACTGTGGACATGCAGGTGGTCTCCTTGGTAGGTGCAGCCGAAACATCACCGCTACTGCGCATGTTCATCTGATAATTATTCTCACGGTTTCTTTTGCCGGACAGCTAAGTTTACTTCGATATAAAAAGAAACAGAACTGGCTAACAAGCATTAATGTTTGGCGGGGGGGGGGCAGATAAAAATACAGTATTACAGATACATAACCACAGATAAGTACACATATATACACAGGCTTCCACACGGTTTCTGTCTACAAAATTCACTCGCAAGTCATTGGTCGGACCGTGGAAAGCTCTTGTGCCATCGTGCTGCGCAGTGGGTCTGTATCCGAAACTGGGCGTTTGCAAAGTGACCTTCCTGACTTGAAATTTCGTTTTCATAATTCCTGCTTATTTATTACATCCATTTTCTACAACTCCGTAAACTAGCTTTTTAAAGATTTAGAAGAATATACACGGAATCTTTGCATGCAAGCGGTTTGTGTCACATTTCTGTTGAATATTCTCCCGCAACCGCATATCAAAAGATTTATTTGTCACTGATTCTATTTCCTGTATATTGCGTTATCGTAAAACAAACAGATTTTCTAATGCGGGAAATCTATTTAATTTCAGAGATCACAATGGATGAAAAAAATCAGCGAGAATATGTCCATCTCTTATAAAGAGATTTAGGAAATTGCAAAATTAAAGGTTATAATACATAACTGCGAAACTAAACACCAGGTTCTTTGTAATATAAAGACGGAAACCAATTGATGACAAAGTTAGTATTATTTCCGTCGAATTAATATGAATAAGGCCATATTTTAGGGATGTTTTCAGAATCGATTTTGAAAATATTGTCAATATATGTACATTACATGTTTAAGGTGGTGAGCGGGCAGACACGTTAGAACACCGGGGAAAATGCTTAGTGGCGTTTGTCCGTTGATTTGTTCAGAGTTCAAATTCAAATCTAAGGACAACTTTGCCTTTCATCCCTTTAGAGCCCAAGTACATACCAGTTTGTCACCAGAGCCGATGTAACTGACTTAGTCCTATCCTCGAAATTGCTGGCGTAGTCCCAAAATTTGAAACCATTATATATTTCGTGTTTTATTTTTTTAACTATGTGTTGTGCACACATTGAACTTCTGCTGTTTGAAAGTAAAATACGTCTTCTGTAATGACTCGGTTTCTAATAAATCATACGTATTATGTTCAGTAAATATGTGCTTATTATTTTATCATGAAAGATTTTTGAAACTTCATAATAACTTAATGTTATACGTTGGTTGAAGGCAGTACTAGAAGAACCACAGGAATGTGTGTGTGGGGGGGGGGGATGATTTGTGGTATATTTCATTACGTAGAAATTCCTCCGATATCGAAATTGTCTTCCGTCATTATGGGCTCGATACAAGCACCTGTTGATTTCTTGATGTAAATCCTCTAAAGAACTGGCCATGTTCCTTAGGTCTGCACCGCAGTCGGTGAAACCGGATACGATATATTCGGGATTTAGAATTTATCATCTTGGAAGACATTGATAATCTAAACAATTATTATAAAAGTACAATAGCGATATATATATATATATATATATACACGTGTAATTCACAACAATTATTTCTTTCAGGGTCTAGTGTTCAATTCAAAGGTTTTATATATACAGTCGTTTTGCTTGACTAAACCTTTTACTTTACAATAGACAGTCCAAAATGTATCCCCCCCACCATCAGTTTTCTCTCTGCATTTTCTCCTGCGATTCCACAATCCCTGAATCTTTTGTATATGTAAAATATGACCAAAATTCATCACTTTTTTTATGAAGTTTCCAAATAGTAAGAACGCACCAGCTTACACATACACAAACAAGGACAACACACGCGCACGCAAACATCGCATGCACACATACAGAAAAAAACATATCTACACACACACATATACACACACACATACAGGTGCATGTGTGTGAATATGTGTGCGTCAGTATGTACTTTCAGAAATGTATATACATATGCATGTGCATATAAATACATACACATGAACAGAAATATATGTGTGCACACACACACACTGTATATATATATATATATTGCATACGTACATATCTAACGCGTACACATACACGCACAATTATATAAATTCTTGGAAAAAGAGAAGTAGAGATATACATAGGGGGAGAGAGAGTAAGAGAGAGGAAATACTGCTTTGAAGACAAACTCGGCAATATAGTTGCCAACATAAAAATATGTCGGCAAAGGGAAAATAACAGGACGTATTTCCATATAAGTAAATACTATTTATTTTATATTTAATAAATGTTCGCTTTATACACTTGTATTGAATACTAACGTATAATTCAGTCTGCAGATGATACTGGACAATTTTGCTTGAATACGATGTAATTAAGAGAAGTGCACTCTGCGTAAGTAATGAACAAATAATATATAGTCTCGCATACTGAGCTATTGCTTCCTACATTACTCATATATGTGTGTGTATGCGTATGTATATATGTATGTATGTAGGCATTTAAATATATATATATATATATATATATATATATATATATATATATATATATATATATATATATATATATATATTCACGTGCATGCATATACGTAGTCATACGTTTGTCTCACTCCTTTTCTCCCTCACTCTCTTTCTTTGTCGCCCTCTCCCTTTCTATCTATTTATCTATTTGTCTATATATGGATATAGATAGATAGATACAAATAGATACGTATAAGGATATACATAGATGCATATGCACACATATACATATATAAAAATGAGTGTGTAAGAATACATATATACTCACACATGTGTGTATATTTATTTACACACACTCATATATACGTGTATGTGTTTATGCATCGGGTGTCACATGGTTGTATCTATGCTCAATTGAACATGGATACATTTTGGAAGAGCTGTAAGTTAATAATTACTTGAGAAATTGCCTTAATATATAGGAAGCATACGTTCACACACACACACACACACACACACACACACACACACACACACACACACACACACACACATCGTATACACTCAGACATGTACTAACATATTTGCACATATGCACACGTACACACATAGACACATATAAGAGCCTACACCAAGTGTAGAAACCAGGAAATATGCGTGAAGAATGTTTCATATATATGTATGTATATATTTAAGTACGTACGGTTCTGTAGGTCGATGTATTGTTATGTATGTACATATGCACGTGTGCAAATAGAAACGGAATGAGAGGAGAGTACCAGACACTAAGAGAGGGGTGTAGAGTTTGGTGGGCATGAAGAAACAAGTTATGAATTTCAGGTATTTCACTGAAGGGAAAGAATTATACAATACTAGTCATTAGATCATCACTGCAAAATAATAATATATATGCTAAAGGCGAACGAGCGCTTTAATAATTGCATATATAAACGCGCGGGTGTGTGCATACACCTATGTGGGTGTGTGTATGCATGCGTATACACATGTTCTTATGCACGTACATTCAACAGACCCCCCGCACAAACACATATACGAGTATATACATGTCGGTGCACGTATGTGTGGGTAGGTATATAGCAGTGTATTTCATTTATTTTAAACTGAATCTGCCTGAGGTCCATGTACAAGGAAGTCGAAATAACGACGCACGAATTCGCAGCTTTGAGCACATCATTCTACCTAACTCTTAGAAAGCTATATATAATTACCGTTATTATTATTATTATTATTATTATTATTATTATTATTATTATTATTATTATTATTATTAGAACGCCAGGCAAAATGCTTAGCGGCATTCCGTCCGTCTTTACGTTCTGATTTCAATTTCCGCTGAGGTCCACTTTGTCTTTCATCCCTTTGGGGTCAATGAAATAAGTACTAGTTGCGTATTGGGGTTGATATATTGCGGTCTATCCTCCTTCCCACAAAATTTCAGGCCTTGTGCCTATGCCAGAAAGGATTATTTTTGTTACTATTAGAAGGCTGTGAGCTGGTAGAATCGTTAGCGCGCCGGGTAAAATGATTCGCAGCATTTCGTCAGCTCATTACATTCTGAGTTCAAATCCCGCCGCAGTTGACTTTGCCTTTCAACTTTTCGAGGTCTTTAAATTAATTACCAGTAAAACAATAGGATCGATGTCATTGACTAGTCTGTTCTCTTGAAATTTCCGGCCTTGTGATTTTAGTAGAAAGGATTATTACAGCACACGATCTCAGATCAGGTCACTTTCTATGCAAGTACATCTCCGTTATTATTATTATTATTATTATTATTATTATTATTATTATTATCTTTTTTCAAGATCGATACAGTATTTACCAATTTAGAACTAGGATCGACGTAACCGACTTGTTCGTCACACGAAATTGCTGATCTTGTGCCAAAATTTAATGTGAAGGTCGTTTGGTTAATACTAATGGTATATTTTCCACACCTTTTGATCCGACGCGCGCTGCGATCTGATTTCAAATCCCCATGTTAACCATTTCCATATCTTTTATTTAGGTCGATAATGAAGTACCGATACAGGAAGGGAAATTTACTAGATTGTTAGGATTTCAGGTAAATTGTTTCATAACATCTCTTCCGGAAGTATTTCCGCTTTTACTTCAACGCATGCTAGGACAAGAGTGCTATATTGGATCGTATCGTCCGATGTTGCTGATTATTCTTTTCGATTGTGTAACAATTGGCGGCTTAAGAGCAGGACATTTGCAAGCACAGGAAACTGCCTCTATACTCATCTATACACGTTGTCCAGGCCTGTCCATTCATATAGACAAACGCTGTCGATTGTGAAGACTGGCAATGGTAAAAATGATACATACAAAGAAACGCTTTAACTAGAAGCTCAGAAAGAAACGAAGATATTTCTGTAGGCTGTATATGTAGATATCATGTATATGTATATAAGTTTTATGTGTATGCATGCATGTATGTTTGTTTGCGCTTATGTGTTCTAAATATCGATCGTTAAACACGAAAATGTTTAATACGCAACGATACAAAATCCCTAAAATTTCGACGTCAGATAAGTAGGACTAAACACAAAATATATATATTTCCGCAGAAAACAGCAGTAGAAAATTATCTGATCAAGTAATGAGAGTGAAAGTGTCGGATATAAAATTCTATAAATCTGTTTGCTTTACGTTCAAGAAAATAACGCTAATGTTTCTCTCTCGGATGCCTGCGAGAAAATATGGCATCGATTTAATTATATAGTTAGGCGCATCTAACAATACAAGTAACACAACCCATATGTTCATATATATATGTACGTGTGTATGTACATATATATATATATACATATATATGTATGTATATATGTATATATATGTATATGTGTATGAATGTAAGTATGTATATATAAATGTGTGTGTGCATTTCTGAGTGTGTGCGTATACATACATTTATACATGTGAATGTATGTATGCTGTCTATATTTATATATGCATGTAAAGATATGCATACACACTACACACAAACGTACAAACGTATTTGAATAGAGATATAGGCATTCATATATATATATATATATATATATATATGTATATGTATAAAAATCTGCTTGTATTTCTACGCATATTCAAATGCATGCATCCGCTCACGCATGCGTGTGCGTCACACACGCAATGATATGGCTTTATTGAGATACATTAAACTAAGTTAACATCTTATGAACATTTATAAGTTTAATATATATCAGCTTGTTTATTTAGAGAGAATGAAGATATGGCTCGTACATCTATTTGTTTGCAAGTAGGAAAGTAGAGGGAATCATTTTTATTGTAATCGAATGCAATGCATGCAATAACGGTCAGTTTTTTGGTACTTATTTCTTATTGTGCACGTGTTTCTCACAAAGTATCCTCGGGCATGTCTGTGTCGTTGAAAAAGTCTCTTTCCAACAATATGGTTTCAGGATTAATATCACAGCGTGGCACCGGCAATGGACCTATTCTACTGCTACGGGCAGATCAGTGACTTGTGATTAAAAAGTTCTAATTTGTTAAACAGAAAATATGTGAAAACCCGCCATACATACATGGACACAGACACAAACACATATATTGAATATACACACACATAGGCACACATAGATAGATATAGTAATAATAATAATAATAATAATCCTTGCATGAAATTCATAAATATTTCGATGCATCGCTCCGCACATTTCCACAAATCACATGTTTCATAAGATGATAGTCCGTATTGCTGGGATGATTACAGTACAGTAAGTAGTAGCCATGGACATCGAGCAGATCATGCTCATGCATTCATCTCCTGGGGCGATTGATACTGAGATAGATAGACATACTTATATATGTATATATGTGGTTTTAGAGTCAAGTTTTGGCAGGTATATCTAACATGGTAGTATCTCATAGATATTGTAAATTACCTTTTAATTGGCAGATTTAGATCATAGGACCACATTTATATCTATAAACTTAAAATAAGCTAAACTGTATTCCTATCTATCTGTGTCTCTCTTTCTTTCTGTTTGTCTGCCTCTCTCTCTCTGCCTCTCTCTCTCTGCCCCTCTCTCTCTCTCTCTCTCTCTCTATATATATATATATATATATATATATATATATATAGAGAGAGAGAGAGAGAGAGAAATATATATATATATATATATATATATATAATTTTCCAGAGGATGTAGCAAAACGGGATTTTAATAATTTAATAATTTAATAATTTAATAATTTAATATGATCGTTATGTATGTATTTTTTCGTGTTTTGTTCCGATGGTAGCCATTCCTGAAGAAGTGCCAAATGTTGAAATCCAATGGACCAGTCACTGGATAAGTTTGGCACAGAAATGTTGACATAGAGTGGTGAATAAATCGATCTTGAATATATCGAGTTTGAAGTTTCTGTCTCTTTTAAATATACAAAGTTAAAAGTTAAAAATTTTGAAATATATATATATATATATATATATATATATATATATATATACACGCATACATGCACATATCTTTCTATCTACCAATAAATTTAACTATTTATCTATCTATCTAACTATTTGTCTATTTCTATACGTAACTATGGATATATATAAGCCTGTGCATAAGAGTGTATATGTTTGTGTGTGCTTTTTTGTGTTTTTGTGCGTGCATGTGTATGTGTGCATATACGTATGTGTACACCATATTAGACAGTAAATACTGGCATTGTTCGAGAAACAGAGAGAAAGTGCGAGATTTGCAAATACGAAGTTGTTATCAATACATTGCTAAACATTGCATAACATTGCATTCCTACTTAATAATATAATCTATGGCGACATGACGACAATTTCTTAAGTTTTCTTATTGAAATGAAATCTCGCGCATTGTGATTTCTCTAATGATTGTTGGCTAAGTAATTCTCAAGTAATTTATATGCATTAAATAAAGCATTAGCTACTTCATCTGAATGAATTATATCATTATAAGTCATTCCTACTGCATAGAGCTTATGACTATAGATAAACAAAAGTTAATGGATTTATTTAAACTGTGCTTTCTTTTCCTCATCTTGCAGGAAATGAATTAGAACATCGAACAAAATACTTTCTTCTATACGCTTGTTACTCTACTTCCCGTGTTCGAGTCCACCCTTGGCACATTTTGGAATTAAATCCTTCCAGATTTCTGCTGAAGCAATAATTACATTGATGTAATCGACTGATTCAAATGATATGCTTATTAAAAATTATGTGCCCATCAAATTGCGATGTAACCTGTTTAATTTGACTTCAATGTTTATACACTGTACTGTCTTTTTTATATTTTTGCTTCATTTCGGAATTCAACGGAATTATATTTCAATGATGTGTATTTTTTTTACATGAGTGTATTAATTAATGACATGGAAATAAATTTTGGAATAATTAATATTTAGAATGGGCTAAGCGAAGTGGAAGCATACAGGAAGACGGAAAGTGACGCTAAAGGGGTGACCAAAGATTTCCGGAAAATAGACATTAAATAAAATACGAACAGTAATAAACGAGTGAAGAATGATATTACAGTACGTCTGTTTATTTGGCAGAAAAAAATGACTATCCCGAAATAT
>NC_142946.1:40019145-40024145 GCF_046866305.1 Octopus bimaculoides
TTTAAGTACAGATATGCAAGCTTTCAGACGTAAAATAGTCAAGACAACGTGTTCATAAATATTTTCAGCTTTTAATCCCTTGATGTTTTTTTTGGATAGCTTTTCTTGTGTGTATTTACAATGTAAATTATCGTTAAAGCATTCTTTTACTATGTTGAAAAATATATAAGATAACGGCTGACAATATAATTAAAAAAAAGTGAAGATTCAATATTTTTATTAACGGGTATGATAAGGAACATTACAATTACTGTCAAAAGATAATTATACACTTACATGAGATCAATAAATTGTAAGGGAAATAGTGAAACAAGGTGCAGCAACAAATTCCGTTACACTTACACATCGGAAGTATTCATTCATAGCATTGTTCACAATAAAATGTTGTGTCCTCTGTCAAATGTATTCAGTTATCTTACATTCTTTTATACTTTTAATTATCTCAATGATTGGATTACAACCAAGCTTGGGAACCTCTTTGGAAGTGTTTATTGATTGAATCCTGCATTTGTTTTGCTCTTCTATCGGTCTTTTGTGTAACCAACAGGTGACGGAGACGTTAACATACCTACACCGGTGGCTGGATAAAGGCAAAAACGTACACGCACAACCATAAAAAAAATACACACACGTATATGGGATGCATCTACAAATTTTCGTGAAAAAACTCATCTTATAAGTTATTGGTTCACCCAAGACTATAGTAAAATAAATTTGTAAAAAGTACCATGTAATGAATATGAACCCGAAAGCACGTGATTGTGAAGTTTTAGTTCTCAACAACAGAACCGATGTTTATGAAATACATCAGCACGTCTTGGCATAATTATATCCAGCGGAAAATATCAAATAAATTTACGTTTTTTACAAGTCTCGCTTTTAAGTATATCTGTTTAAAGTTTTTTTTTTTTTTTTTTTTTTTACTATAGGTGGAGGTTATGTTTAATTGATATATTATTCTGTTGAAATAACGTCTAAATATATTTGCCATACGCGGTATGTAAGTATGCATATATCATTAGTTATGTGGTATCATTGTAATACATTTTTTTATATGAACTGAATGATTTTTTAAAAGTAAAATATTTACTCTATTCAGCCTTTGTAGTAAATATCTATTAATACACGTTAACTATGATTATTATTCTCCAAGCTCACTCTGTATTTAAAGACTACACATATACCTTATGTTTATCCATTGCGTGCCTTTCATAGACAAAGCATGTTGATTTTCCACAAATTAATATTGCATTCGTAAGCCAAATCGTCATAACGTTTCATTCTTCTTCTTCTTCTTCTTCTTCTTCTTCTTCTTCTTCTTCTTCTTCTTCTTCTTCCTCTTCTTCTTCTTCTTCTTCTTCTTCTTCTTCTTCTTCTTCTTCTTCTTCTTCTTCTTCTTCTTCTTCTTCTTCTTCTTCTTCTTCTTCTATTATTATTGCTGTTATTGTTTTTTATTATTATAGTTTTTATTATTATTATAATTACTATTATTATTATTATTATTATTATTATTATTATTATTATTATTATTATTATTATTATTATTATTATTATTATTATTCAGTAGTTTTATTTTTATAACGTGCTTTCACTTCACTACCGAGCGCAGCTCTGTGCGCCTTGGGTATGTGCTGTGGTTTGCTGTGGTGCTCTTATGTTTACTGTATTGAAAGTGTTTTGCGTAGAATGTGTGCAGTACCCAGTAGTGCAATTTTCTGTATGTTATATATATTTGTAAGTCCTGGTGTTTTTGTTATGTATTTGTCTGAATATTTTTTTATTATACCTAAGGCACCTACTATGATAGGAATTGTTTCTGTTTTTAGATTCCACATTCGAGTTATCTCTATTTCCAGGTCTTTGTATTTTGAAAGTTTTTCCATTTCTTTTAGAGAAACGTTGTCATCTGTTGGTATTGAAACATCAATTAGAAGGCATTTTTTTCCTTCATGATCTTTGACAACTATATCTGGTCTATTTGCCTTAATTTCTCTATCTGTGTGTATTGGCATATCCCAGAGTATGGTTGCTTTCTCGTTTTCTGTGACCTTTTCTGGCGTGTGTTTATACCATCTTTTTTCTGTTGCTATTCCATAATGTTGGCATAGCTTCCAGTGTATATAGGTCCCAGCTCTGTCGTGTCTGTGAATATATTCCTTCTTAGCCAGGACTGGGCAGCCAGAGATAATATGATTTATTGTTTCTTGTCGATCTCCACATATTCTACAGTTACTTGTTATATTTCTTTTCATTATGTGTTTTTGGTAATTTCTGGTGGGGAGGCTTTGGTCTTGTGCAGCAATTAAAAATCCTTCAGTCTCTGCTTTGAGTCCTGAGCTTCTCAGCCATTGCTGGGATTTTTCTCTGTCTATTTCTTTCGCATTTAGTTTAGCCCAGTATTTACCATGTAGGGGCTTTTCTTGCCATCGTTTTATCATGGTCCGTTGCTGTTCTAGTTTTAGTTTGGATTTCATTTGTTTTATAGCTTTTGTTGTTTCTTCTTCTTCTTCTTCGTATTTGTTAGGTAGATTGATTTCTTGTTTGTATTTGTCAGCTTCCTTAAATACTGAAAACAGTTTTTTGTTTTGCTCGTGTTTTGTGGCTATTTGTATTAGTTTCCCTTGCTTCTGGAGTAGGTATTTTTGCAGTCCTATGGTGGTTATTTTATAATAGTTTTCTAGCTGTTTAAGACCCCTGCCACCTTCTGTGCGTTGTATATATAGCCTTTCTATGTCAGATTTTGGGTGGTGCATCCTATATCTTGTCATTATTTTTCTTGTTTTCCTGTCTATTTTACATAGTTCGTTTAGTGTCCAGTTAAGGATGTTGTAGCTGTAGCTTATAACTGGGACAGCTAAAGTGTTGATACCCATTATCTTGTTTTTAGCATTGAGCTCTGTTTTTAGTATTGATCTAACTCGTCTATAGTACTCTTTCTTTATTTTTTCTTTCATTTGTGTATGTTGTATCCTATCTAGTTCATTGACTCCTAAATACTTATATGATTGGCTTTCGTCTAGTTCTCTTATTTCATTGACTTTATCTAGTGTTATATTGCTACTTTTAACTAATTTTCCTCTTTTCAGGGTTGCTTTGGCACATTTTTCTAATCCGAATTTCATTTCTATTTCCTTGGTAAAGCCGTGTACTGTCTGTAGTAGTGTTTCTAGCTCTTTGTCGTTTTTTGCATATAATTTTAGGTCATCTATATATAGAAGGTGGCTGACTGTTTTTCCATAGCATTTGTAACCGCATCCAGTTCTATTTAGCAATTCTGTTAAAGGTGTGAGTGCCTATTATTATTATTATTATTATTGTTATTATTATGATTATTATTATTATCATTATTATTATTATGATTATTATTATTATCATTATTATTATTATCATTATTATTATGATTATTATTATTATTATTATTATTCAGTAGTTTTATTTTTATAACGTGCTTTCACTTCACTACCGAGCGCAGCTCTGTGCGCCTTGGGTATGTGCTGTGGTTTGCTGTGGTGCTCTTATGTTTACTGTATTGAGTAAACATTATTATTATTATTATTATTATTATTATTATTATTATTATTATTATCATCATCATTCCGTTTCTGTATATTTAATGACTACTTTTCAATATTTTCTGTACAACACTTAGAATATCATGAACTTATATAAACCGCCATTTTCAATTCAAATGGGTTGATGAAAAAAGAAGGTCACCTAGATTTCTTTTACCTCACCGAATAACTGTTTAACTAAATCAACAACAGAAAGTAAAAAAAAAGAAAAAGAAAGAAAAAGGAAGAAAACTTTAATAGAACAGAAATGCAGGAAATAAATGTTAAGCAGCATAAAAATGTACTTAGTTTATCCCTTAGCAGCAAATACTTTCTGTACCACAAATACATTTCAAAATATGTAAACCCTTAAAAGTTCTGCTTTTAAATATGTAATAATGTAATATGGAGTTGTATTTTATACAAAATCTTATTTGTTTAGGTTATTGATGTTTTTATAATTTTCCAATATCCTAATAAGAAAATGTATGTATAAATCATTGGAGTATTTATATATTTAGCAACGTCGATACATGTTACAGATAGCAACATTTATACATTATGTATTACTAGTAAAGAAACACTATTTGGATCGCTCTGTGTAAAGTCTGGAACGGCCCCATTAGATTACGACACAGTCGTCGCTTCTGTTCTATGGACAATTTTAGCGCAGTGAAATAGCAGACTCGTCAAACCGAGCGATAATAAGAATTAAAAAAAAACGATGTGGTATTTCTTCTGATTCTTTATATCGTGGTTTCAAACATCGCCTAGGTTAACTTTTCACTAATCCGATTTGGAGTCGGGAAAGTAAAGTATCAGTGATGCACAGAGGTCAATGGTCTCGACTTATCTCTTCCCATCATTATTGCTGGACGTGTGCCTAATTCACGAGCTAAAAGGCGCAAATTAGTATGATCGGCAGAGCGTCGGAAAGAATGCGGGGGATTCATATCTACCGCTTCACTAGATTTTGGTTTCATATCCTTCCGCGGTTAACTTTGATTTTCCTCCTGTCTGGTCAATAAAATAAAGCATCAATGAAATGCTAGGTCGATAGTGCCGACTAACCTTACCCGTTTCCATACAATTTCAGCCCTTTTAACTGTGCTAGAGAGAATTATAAACATTTATATTATTTTGTGTGTAAGTCAAACATTGAAACTTGTACAAGCCATTTTATATTTTTGTGCTACTTCTCAGTCCATCCGATAGAGAATAATTCTCGATATGATTTGTGACTCGGGCATCTTCACCATCGGAGAAATGGGATTCCACAATATTCCCGATTCAAATATTTTCCCACCTGTTTAAAGAAAAATACCGGTTACATTCATGTTTCACTCTACACATCTGGCATTTGTGTAGATTTTATTTATCTTCCAACCCACAACATTACGTAATTTGATTTTTTTTTTCTGTAAAGAGCGAGAGGAACGGTTGATATCC
>NC_142946.1:40029796-40117296 GCF_046866305.1 Octopus bimaculoides
ATTGACGACACAGGACAGACAGGACATTAGAAAATATATAAAACATGATTTTCCCGGCAGAACAATTAGTTGTGAAACCTAACAAATAATTTCATTTTAAAATATTTATTAGGTTGTTTTCGTCTGCAACAGTATTATACAAATGCAACTCGAAGTCATGACTTTATTTAGTAAGTATCATCTCTTCTCCTATATCTGGAATACACAAAGAAAGCAACAGTTTCCACAAATTAATGTCCAGGAATATCTGCGAATCTAGCCGCCTTAGGACAAGCATGTGCATTATTAATCATAAAAATGACTAACAATACCATCACCAACAACAACAACAACAAAAGCAACAAGAACAAGAATAATAATCATGATAACAATGCTAAATCTTTCTACTGCAGGCGAAAGCCCGATAAGCAATTTGCCCTGTGTGCTAACAATTTTACCAGCAGCTCACCGCCTTATTATTATTATTAAATATTATTATTATTATTAATAATAATAATAATAATGATGATGATGATGATGATGATGATGATGATGATGATGATGATGATGATGATGATGATGATGATGAAACTTTCAAAAATGAGTGTAGTATTGTGGTGTGTTCACAAACTGGAAATTATGCCCGACTTCTGACGTGCATGATAAAATGTGAATGTAGAAAATATTCTGGATAGCGACAAATTATATATTTTCTGACAAATGATAATCCAAATATAATTGAAAAGCCGGATAATTTTATCTATAACTATCAGGAAAAGTTGTGCTTCTTGATCTATATTAATTTCAATTGAATATGTATTTTAAAGATTATTGGGCAATTTTCTAAATATAATGATACGAAATCAGTGATTGCCTCTAAGAGTATTAATTGCTATAACAAAAGATGCCATAAAAATGATTAAAATATATGAAGGTATACCCGAATGGTCGTTACCTAGTGCATATTCGTTCATTATTAGTAATGTGATGCTGGCGGTGCTGCTTTATCTAGGCCGATACTATTGACAGAAGATAAGCCCCTTACAAGAAGCAAAAGAGCTGACGCACGAACGTGGTTAGATGAACTGTGGGGCAAGTCGTAATAAAAATAAATAGGTTATTAATACTTGTCAGAGAGAGACTATACATGAATGATTATTACTGGATGACGAAAAGAGAAACAAATGTATATACCCATCATCATAAGGAATAGAGAACTTCACATTATGTGGCATTTATCATAAATGGATAATAGAATTCATATCCATAAACTATATTCTAAACGAGTAATATTGCCGGTATGTTTAAACAACTTTATTTTGGAGTCGTAATTTTTTCCACAAATCTATGAGGTGTTAGCTCTATGGCGAATTCGAAGAAAGCAGATGGTGTTTTGGAAAACGGAATGGAGGTAGGAAAGCAAAACATATTGAGAAAGACCAGAGTCAACTTTCTCTGATTGAAAACAAAAATGTCGAAAAGATAAATGAGGCGTTACAAGAGAAACGTAGGTTGAGTTAAAAGGTGTAAACATTCCATAAAAGATTAAAAAAGACACAAATAAAAAAAGAATTAATGAAGGTGACGAGAGAAAAATGTCAATTGCAGATAAGGCACTATAAACACAGGGAATGCGTAGAAGCAGTGATAGGAAATTCTCTCGGCACCTAAAGCTCATTATAGGATATCGTTTGTGAAACTAAAGTGAGAACGAGTGAAATGCATACTGCCTAAATAGTTGGCGTGAGAAACGAAAACAGAAAATACACATAAATTTCTTTAAATATGTTATATATATCAAGATGGAATTGGTCAATGAACTTTGCACATTGACCAAATTTCCCGATATGGAGATATCTACGTGATTTACATATAATAATCTGTATGCCAACGTGTGCAAGGAAATTAACGGGTGAATAGAGATCGGGTTTTAGGTGTGTAAAAAAACGTATTTGGAAGAATAGGTGAATAAGATGTCTGCGAGATGAAATAGTATAGAAGTAATGAGAAAAAGAGAAGTGAAACATTCATGACAAGATGATGTTCATATGGTAACGAGGTGCATAGATCAGATATATAAAGTCTGTTGCTGCCAAACTTTTATTTTTATCTGTTTGTCCTATTGTCAACTTAAACTTTGTAGATACTGCGAAACGTGCGAGTCTACTGCCGTTAGCATTATTTTTTAACAGGAAATCCTCTTCAGAATTCTGAAGTGGAAGGAGTGAACGCCGAGATTAGTCTGGTAGCCACAATAGTAGAAATGTGAGAGATAACCGCCATTCTGTGTCAGAGACTGGATTTTGATCTACAGCAATTTCATGCCAATCAGTCAGGTTGCTTTTCCTTCTATGTAACAACAAAAAATTTCCAGACGTGGAAGAATTATTCGACTGCCGGTCTCACGTGAGCTTCTTAGCGATTTAGGTATTGTTCAAGGGAAAGTGTTTCCGAACATGAGGAAGTTAATCACTTGAATGCAGTCATTCCAGGCAGCTGGAAATCTACCCTCAGAGACACTAGTTGTGATAGATGTCTGCCAATTCTGCAGCCAACAAGTTCACTATGAATACATAAAGAAACATAGGATAACGTACACCTATAAAAAAGAAAAAAACGGATGGTAAATCCCTTACAACCATCCATGCCTTCACGTCTTCAACTTTTTTTTATTTGTTTTACACAGCATTTCTGACTTACATAAATTTCTGTAAGTTAGAAATGATGCCATACGTCCTAGTATAAAAAACATTTAGCTACAGAGGAAACGTTCCTGGTCTGCTAAAAATGGTCTTTATGCGAACTTTATCTGGAGTTTAACACCTCCTGTTGACTAAATGGTAATTTTGTTGCGTGAAATACGATGACCACGAGATGGATTTCCATCAAAGAATTTATTTATTTACACTATTTTAGTTTGGTGCCTGTGTTGGCCTTGTATGATTTATATTTAAAATCATAACCATTATTTTTAAATTTTAATAATTCAACATTTTAGATTTAGTTGGAGTCGAAAATATAAAATATAAATAATTTTTCAGTATGTTTGATAATATTCGAAGAGTATATCTGCAGCTGTTAATTTATTCTTAAATTGTCTAATATCTATATGTGATAAGTTGGGATTTAGTACTGTTCGGTTCTTTTAGTAAAATGTTTATAGAATGCAATTTACCAAGTGAGGATGATACGTTTTATGTACTGTTACGAGTGAGTGAGTGTGTGTGTATACGTGTGCGTGTGTGTGTGTATGTTCTTGCGCATAAAAGAAGCGCAACGCTAGGTAAAGTAGAGAAATAAACAGTGATTAGTAGACACGGAGACTGAATATAAATATTTTAGAGTAGGAAATACTATACAATGCTATGCACTAAAATATTTCAAGAGATATTGTAATTCTCGAGTTAAAACAATAATTTCGATAATAAAACACGAGGAATGTATACATTCGCACATACACACTTGAATATATATATGCGTGTGTATGTATATATATATATATATATATATATATATATATATATATATATATATATATATATATATATATATATATATACATATATATATATATACATACATATATACATATATATATATATATATATATATATATATATATATATATATATATATATATATATATATATATATATATATATATATATATATATATATATATATATATATATATATATATATATATATATATATACTACATACCTATAGTTATGTGTGTGTATGTGTGCACTATGAATCTATCTCTGTAAATATATACGAATATAAATTGAAAGAATAAGGATCCATTTATACAATTTCCTAAAGTTTGCTACTAAGAATTTATGAATATGAGATGAAGTTAAAATATATTTAATAGCACTAACCTCTTTAAATCTATACTCAATTATTATAGCAATGTTGATGTTGTAGTTGTTGTCGTCGAGTTCATAGCAGTCGTTGTTGTAGCAGTAGAGGTGACATTTCAACAAACTATGAATGTACATCACTTATAATGGGAACTCATTAGATGTAATGCAGAGAGGAGTAATTAATAAACGTGAAACAGTATCAATACTGCTGTACGCATATATACACACACAAATGCACGCACACATATGTTTGCATAAATATAGCGCTACAGTGACATATGCAAATATTCACGTAGGTAGATATAGTCATTGTTAGTCTTGATTAATATGAAGATGCTTGTTCAAACACACATACATACACACATATTCACACACACTCGCGCGTACACACACACAGATAAGATTTAATCACCGTACCTAATATGGAGACTACAAACCTATTTCCAGTCACACTGGCAGGGATTGACGCTATTTCTCCCACAAATTTGTTGTTTCAGATGTTTACTTCCTTAAATTGTTTTTGTTTTTGTTTAACTGATGACAAAGAATACGAAATTTAGTTTAAAGAAAATCCCATTTCTACTGTTTCATTCTACTGGTCATTCACTTTCAGTTATTTGTTTGAATGATACAAATATGGCGTTTCCAGAATTCCTTTGGCTTTAATCACGCTACATCTGATGCGTTTAACCGCATAATGAATTGGCTTTTAATGAATCGTTCATAATTTATAGAAGCGTCTCTTCAAGTGTTAATAATTTCTTTTTTCCTTCTGCGATTTGTTTCGTTGTTTCGTCTTGATTTGCAGTTGAATGTCTACGTCCCTAGGTATATAAATAGGTGGAGTCTATTATCTTAAAAATCACAACGTTTTCAAATTTAACGCTTCCTATGGATTTGTTCTGGACCGAAAGATAACGAAGAGACAATCACACATTCATAGCCTATTTGATTTGAAAACATAACAACTATGTAGTTATCTATGGCAAATACTGTGTTCATACCAAAAATGATGTAGACCTCGGAGAATAAATAGAACGATTAATAATGATAAATCTTATGTATTTTCTCAATCTATTATAGGTTCTGTTCAAATAAAGACAAGATCCTATTCATTGCCACCCAGTATTCATTGCCACAAAGAACACAAATCATTTGTGAGGAAGAAAAGTAAAACGAAGCTATATATTCACATGTATATAGGGGATACTAGACGTTTGAAGTCTGGCGTTATGAGTGTAACTTTATTATACGGCATGAGTATTCGATAATGGTCTGGCGAGCTGTCAGAGTCGTTACTGTGCCGGACAATATGCTTAGCACCGTTTCGTCCGTCTTTATGTTCTCAGTCAATTCCTTCCGGCGGCGACTTTCCCTTTCGTCCTTTCAGGGTCGACAAATTAAGTACCAGTGGAAGCATTGTGTTACTATAATCGATTACATCCTCATCCCAAATTGCAGACCTTGTGCCATAATTTGAAATGATAATTTAACGTTAACTGTTATACCTCGTCAAATGCAGTTTAGACGAACTCTTTGGAATTTGGCTACGCAATTAGAAGTACCGGGATTCGATGTCACTTCGTGATATCTTGGTCAGGTAATTCTTACTCTAACCTCAGAACGAGGTCATATCTGTGATTAAGATTGGGTAAACGAAAGCTGTGTAAAACCCCGATGAACTGGTTTCCTTTGCAGTTTAAATGTTTCTTCTTGCCACAAGCTGCGTCATGCTGATACAGCTTGATAAAGAGGTTAATGGTAGTCCTGTCTAAGAATAACAGTGCCTTTAACTGAGAAATAGATAAAAATTCACACACTGGTTCAAGGCTGTGGAAAAAAAACCGAGACTCGTAACTGTGATCATCTCATATCAGGGATGTGAACTTACACCGATATTAGAACAGATATTATTCTATTTCCTTTGACAGCATATGCTACCTTCTATGTTATTACGTGTGTATTTAATAATTTAGAAGAAATCATGATTTAATTTAGTAAAATATAGCAGTCACAATTAGAATATTCGGCGCCAAAACAAATCTCGCGTGGAATATATTCAAAGAAATAAAAAAATTATTGAGAGATATCGAAATTGTTGTTAACTCACAATTATATTATTTTAGATGGTGTTAAAAAGATGTGTTTCATGTGAGATGTTGGTAAAATCAGTTGAGGAGCAGACGACAAATGTTTTTTTTTTCTTACCTTTTACCTTCAGATGACGCCAAGTTCATATTTCACTTTCATGCGTCCGAATTTTAGATTAGAATTCATGTGTTAATCATAATACAATCACACAGGCATAGACATACAAACTAAAACAGTCGTGTGTAAGCATGCCCATTTAGATATATACATACATACATACAAACATACATACATACATACATACGTATATATATATATATATATATATATATATATATATATATATATATATATATATATATATATATATATATATATATATATATATACATATATATATATATGTACGTATATATATAATATATATATATATATATATATATATATATATATATATATATATATATATATATATATATATATATATATATATATATATATATATATATATATATATATATATATATATATATATATATATATATATGTATATATATATATATATATATATATATATATATATATATATATACATATATATATATATATAGATATACATATATGTCTCATAGTGACCCACACTCATTTTATATGAGTATTACATCAAAGTACATGTGTGTATTGAAGGATTGTCCAGTCATTTACACTTACATTTAATGTACAGTTAGTTCAGTTGAAATAAACAATGGAATAAGCAATGAAGAACGCGATGATAGCCAAGACAGAATATATTTCCCGCAAGAGATTTAAACTTACATCGAATCTCCGACGGCTATGGCGAGATTTTGCTAAAATATCATCAGTTATATTCAAAAATATGTGATTCTTTAATAACTGGAAAGTAGCTATACCTTACGAAAAGGTAGTACGTTGCTTTAACATGGACACTAGGTCTTATCCCACGTGTAAAATATATTCAAGGAAATAAAAGTTCATAGAGATTACATAGTCGTTGTAAAGTAACAATTATTTCTTTCGTTGGAATTTATTTTGATATGTTTAAATATATTTCAAGAAATCGGGAAAATTTGTTGACCGCGGATGCCATATTTTGCTCTCCTTAGTTAACTCCCTTCATGTAATATCAAATTGATATGTATATGACATCCTTACTTCTGAATGTTCATTTAACAGTGCATTGCAATTGCAATCAAATTTTGGCAAAAGGCCAGTAATTTCGGGGTAGGAAGTATGTTGATTATATCGACCCCAATGGTATTTTCCTCATCGAGCCCGAGTCGGTGAAAATCAAAGTCGTCCACAGCGAAACTAGAATTCATAACATTAAGACGGGCGAAATGCCGTTAAGTATTTTGTAAGCCATGGAAAGATTCTGCTAGCTTGCAGCCTTAATAGAGTAACAATTTATTGTTACTTTTAATAATCAAAACACAAATGCGGGAATTATCGTAAGGTGCTAGACGTAAGAATGTCTGATAGAATGTTTTGTGATAGGCTTCCTGAGTCAATGTTTTTAATTTTTATCTTTATCATTTTACATCGAATCCTACGAAGCCAAAATTGCTTTCCATGTGTCCAAGGTTGATAAAATACAAGTCTAATGCAATCAACCAGCAGAATGTCGGAAGGAAAGCATGGTAGGATCTGT
Source organism: Octopus bimaculoides (assembly GCF_046866305.1). Lineage (NCBI taxonomy): Eukaryota > Metazoa > Mollusca > Cephalopoda > Octopoda > Octopodidae > Octopus > Octopus bimaculoides. The sequence continues at coordinate 40,037,405 of NC_142946.1, forward strand.
GATGTATCCGTATTTGTCAGCTTCATAGCCATTTGCGGACAACGTAGGCAGGTAGGATGGTGGAATAAATCGTGACACTCCGACTAGGTGTTGCGATTGGAAAGTAGTATGTATAATGCGAATTTAACTCGGACAATTACTGCAGCAATCGCCCCATATGTATGTATGTACATACATACATATATACTTGTATGTATGTATGAATATATATATATATATATATATATATATATATATATATATATATATATATATATATATATATATATATATATATATATATATATATATATATATATATATATATATATATATATATCTATATATATATATATATATATATATATATATATATAAAAATGAGAATGTGTGTCTGTCTGTCTGTCTGTCTGTCTGCCTGTCTGTATGTCTGTGTGAATCCCTAAAACTCGAGAACTACGCAACCAATTTCATTCAAATTTTACACATGCCTTACTTAGGGTTCCAGTTGTATTTTAATCAAAAAAAAAATTTTGACTTCTTCCAGAGTTCGAGCCCACAGCAACACAATGTCTCCTCCACTATTTAAGTATTACGTGTCAAAAGTGAAACAAAAACACTCATGTCAAATACTTTCACTTTAAAAATGAAACTATTCCACTAACTGAAACAATCACATTTCGATACTGTAGTGACAGATACTTTCACAGAGAGAGAAAGAGAGAAAGAGAGAGACAGAAAGAGAGACAGAGAGATGTATATGTATACATATACATGTATATGTACACCATTTCGATACTGTAATGACAGATACTTTCAGAGAGAGAAAGAGAGAGAGAAAGAGAGAGAGAGAGAGAGAGAGAGAGAGAGAGAGAGAGAGATGTATATGTATACATATAGATGTACACGTATATGTATATATATATATACATATATATATATATATATATATATATATATAGAGAGAGAGAGAGAGAGAGAGATCTATACATACATGTATATGTATACATATGTGTAGATGTATATATATATATAGATGTACATGTAATATGTACACATATATACATATATACATGCATACAGATATCTATACATATATACACCCATCACACACACATACACATGCACACAAACACACACATTAGTCATTTGTTTTCTTATCCAAAACTACGTCAAAAGTACTGAACGGATCTTTATGAAATTTGGAAATTATATTCTTTGCATAACGGCCATAACTCCCATGAAAATTCATATATTTTTGATGTTGATGAAATTTTTTCTGGATGTGCAAAAGGGGACGACGTCTTTATTCCAAGAATTCCTCTTACTCCATCAGGAGCAGACATTCCTTTTACATTCAGAAGACTACAATTCCCCCTTCGTGTGACTTTTGCCATGTCCATAAACAAATCTCAGGATCAAACACTGTCTGTAGCTGGTCTTCTCTTGGAAGAGCCCTGCTTCTCACATGGACAACTGTATGTTGGCTGCTCAAGAGTGGGCAGCAAAAAAAAAACCTATTTGTATATGCTCCACAAGGGAAAACAAGGAACATAGTTTACAATGAGGTGTTATAATCACAACAGCAAGAAAGTATGTACATGATCACCTTCTCTTACGAAGCTTCATTGACTTTCATATATTTATATTGATATACATATATATATACGTGTGTTTGGGTGCGTGTGTGTATGTACATATCTATATTTAAAGATGATGCGTAGTCTAGACGGCGTTTTTAGATTTCACTATTCTCTTTAACCCGGGCAACGCCGGGTATTTCTGCTAGTATATATAGATGTATGTAACCATGTATATATGCATATGTGTATATGTATATACGTACTCTATGTCACTCATTTGAATAACACACTATCAAAAGTCCCTGTACCAGTTGATTTGTTGATTAAATATTGTTGTACAAGACATTATCATGTAACAAATATAGGGAAAATAATCCATATTATTGTAATGCAATAATACCGGGCAAATTTTAGTTTTAGTATAACTTCAATATAAACAAGTGAGCTGGTAGAATCACTAGAACAATGTGAATAGTTTGAGATGTTTATTGAGGACGTTGTGAATCCAATACGGACGAAGGAAAACTTCCTCTTTATTATTCGGGATCGATAGAAAAATGTACCAGTCACGTAATGAGTCGCTGCTATTGACTAAAAAACCTCCTGTGAAATTTGATAGTCTTGTGCTTGATTCAGAAACTACTTAGATCTGGATGTCATGGGATAACTTTCACGAAACTTAGAAAAAATGACGATAAAAGTTCGCATAATTACAATTCAAGTTCACTATTATAGAATAATTGAGTTTGAAATACATATTTTACTAATTCGGAGCAGCATCTGGATAAAAATACAATATTGATATACTAAGATATTTATACACATCAATCCTACAAAAGTATAGGTATGGCATATGGTGTGCGTCATATTTCATTCTCCTTTGAGAAGTTAAACACATACTAAGATATCGAGATAAATTTTAGATTGCAACGTATAGCTACGATACCAAATATTAATGCAAACATAGGCCACAAATCACATCCTAATTGTCACGCTATGTTTAATGGATAGCAGGATTAGGACGGCTGAGGTCTTACTACCACTTTGTAGTATTATTACAAGAAAGACTGCACGTCGTTAGCTAAATATCGTGCAAGATTAATGAAATACAAAGTTGTGTAAATTATAAAATAAATGCATATCTCTGATATTATTGAAATGCAATAAAGTATATATAATATATTATAATTACAACGCAATTGCTTCTGAAACCTAGAGAAAGATTCTAACTAGCTCCGAGATAATCTTCATAGGAGTTAATAATCAATTCTACTAAATAGAATTCGTATTTCAAAGACACTGAATACGTGTTAACAAGGATTAATGGTTCCAAAGTACCACGTTGACTTCTCCCTTTATTTCAAATACATGCAATTAGTCTGCATCATCCTCTCTCTTTTCCGTCTCTGTGTCTTCGTATCTATCTCCCTGTTGAGTCCGTTCTCTCTCTCTCTCTCTCTCTCTCTCTCTCTCTCTCTCTCCCCTGATATAGTATGGAGGTATAGATATAAAGACATACACGACACATATATGTATTTCATACAAACACACACATACAATTAATATGTGTGCGCACATGAGTGTGTGTGTGTTTGTGTTTGGGGGGCTGCATACATATATGTATATACGTATGTTCATACACATATTCATGTAAACACATGCGTATAAACCTACAAGCACATATGATGATGTGTTAGTCCTTTCGTCAGTTTCGATAATGAGAATTCAGTTGTTTGATCAAATGAGATATCTACTCTCTAAATATCCGAGCAAACGACTTAATAATACATAGCCATGGACACCCTCTTATTTAATCCCCAATTGGAATCTGCGCAATATGCGAGTAGCCCTGATTAGTAAATTACCTGTACAATCCATCAACGGGTATCTACAGAAATACCTCTTCAACCAATTTCACTTTAAAGTGTTTGGTCATCATAAATTATTGTACAAGGTACTTGGTTGAAATGATACACACTGGAAGTGAACCCACGATATCATAATTACAAAATGAATTTCTAACTACTCCTCATGTGCAGGTTCACAACTTTATCCCCTTCTCTCCCGCACTTTATATCTTTATCACTATATATACTTCTCTCTCTCTCCCCATGCACACACACACACACACACACAGACACACACACACACACACACACACACAAACCCCCACCCACACACACACATATGACTGCTTCATAGCGTCTGGAACAGTACCAGTGGTTAGAATGTTGGTCAAATGTTGTGTATAACGGGTTCTACAAGAAGAGCCAATCTCATTTTGTTACTTCGAAATGCAGCAGGAGAATAGAATGAGGGATGCCTCCGAGAGATCCTTAAGGAAGAGATGCCTGAGAATTCTACTAATCTAGACTTTCCTCGGAGTAGTTGGCGACGAAACGGTATGGATAGAGCGTAAATCTAATGAACTGACCGAGAGGGCAATACAAGACATTATAACGTAGGTCATAACATTTCGGGGTATTTACTTGCGGATCTTTCAGTTATCTATTCATGGTTTAACAGTTTTGCACGTAAACTTTCAAGACATTGGTATCCAGGACTTGTAGTAATTACAGTGCACGATTTATGTTAACACTACGGATAATATTCCCAGCACAAATTCAACTTCGTTACATTAGGTTCAATTAGTTTTCTGTCGAAACTTTACACAACATGGCAATTCAGCGCCCCGGCTGATTATTATGTCGAATCCAACACAAAACCAGTCATTGAAATATATAGTTATGCCTGTTGCATACAAGATTTGCAGTCAGTTTATTAGCCTGATACAAATACTTGAAATATATCCAAATGAACGCTTACTCACACATGCCATATTGAAATATAGACCTCTTTTTCACAGAGGGAAATTCATTGACTCTCCTGTTAGCTTATGAATATGGATTCAACACGAAATCTCGTGTACTAAGTTCCGGTTGTCGAGAGGCAAACAACTTCCGTAAATGTAAATAATGACTAACTGCTTTGTCAATATAATGTATACATGCATACAAACATACATACCGCTCTCTCTATTCCCCTTTGTATATATATATATATATATATATATATATATATATATATATATATATATATATATATATATATATACACGTATACACATCAATAGTCACATCCACTCATTGTATTATATCTGCCTCACGCAAGAATCGTTCGTTTGCATCTAATTGCCATTAATTGTCCCTAACACTATATATGTATGTGTATATATAAGGTGCGTGTATGTGTGTGTATAAGTGTATATATGTGTGTGCAACTGTGTCTGTAATATCCATTGGCAGCAAAGATAATTAGATTCACAAAATGGTAAAATATTGAGTTAACAGTAATGCCCAACTACTTAAATCAAAATGCTTACAATGATCCTCATATATGAATGCGCTAAAAGTACAATCTCCCCAAAAGTACAATCATATACATATATAAGCAGAAAGCCGTCACTTTAATATTATCACAAAGCTGTCACTTCAATACGTTTAATACGACATATGAACAAATGCAATATTATTAGCCATGACATTTAGCCTAGTGTCATTCACTCTATATCAGATATCTTTTATTATTTGCTATCTTACGAGCAATGTGTTTGAGGGTTCAAGTGTTTTGAGGAATGCAGAACTATCTATTATCACCATCGTTTCCAGATCTACTGATCAGGATCCAAGTTATGGGTTAATTAGCATAATTAGCGCTTGCCTATATCTGCATGTGAAGACCAAATTTGTTGGACTCTGCGGAGGAAACGTTAATGGCGGAAGAGACGTGAATAAGGCTGCAGCAATGCATTATGTAGTGCAGGGAGCAGGATGCGAAAATTAAGACACCTTGGTCATCCACTACATTGTCTCCATGTGAGGTCGTCTTGACCTGGCCTTGCTACTGGTTTGAAGAAAGCCACGGATGGAAACGTGAGCTTGATGGGGTGCAACACGTGTTTGCTTTAAACGTTATCAGTCATCCTTAAAGATGACTAGATTGTCCTTATCGCACCTGATCGGATGATAATTATCCATTATCCAAATATGATCGAAATATATTTTATGAAAGACATTCCAGACTCTCACACCATTTCATGATTTCAGTAGTTTTTATGTATCAACAAAGTCGTATACTGTTAGTAGACAGATACAATTGATCTCCGATTAGAATGCTTTGCCGTTTTCCTTATAGTTCTCTGCATCTTCAGCATATATCCCGCCGAAATCAACACTGAAATTCATCATCGAGGCGTTGATAAACAAACTACCATTCTGGTGCTGAATCAATTCTTCTCTTTACCAGTGTAACTCTTTTCGAGAAGTCGACTGTGATCAGAAATTCAGAGGAATGGGACTTCATATTACTACATTACAAGCATTTCTCCATGTGAAAGTTTGTCGTGTATTTTCCTTGTGATATCTCGCCAAATATATTCATCCAGAGAAATCACTAATTTCATCGTATACTCTACATCCTAAGTTCCTATGAGGAAATTCCCTGCGTCACTGTTTGCACGACACAGCATTAAATTTATTTTATATCCTCTACATCGTACACACATATCAGTTGTCGCAAGCTTAAGGATTTTGAATCCTCGTGGCGTTGCGTCGTGTCGCGTCTAGTTCAGACTCCATGAATTTGATGGTTATCGGCGTAGATGATGTAGAAATTTGAAGGAAATTTGTAGAAATAGGCGAAAGGAAACTTGTGTTTGCTTTGTCCGAACATTTCTATTCTCAGTCCTGCAAGACTGACTAATCTCCATCAAGCATGCTGGACTGAAGGATATATTGTGTGGAGAAATGAAGGTGACCTCATGGCAGTTCTTGTGCCCTCTGTGCATGAAATAATTTTCTCGATCTCGTAGATACCTCCCGTGTTGTTTGATCAGTTGGTGGACTATCACATTCATAACCCGTCGATATGACTCATCTAGTTGAAATGACTTTTGCCTTTCATTGTGTTCATTGTTCTCGCCTTTTGCGCTTTGTATCAGGTGAATTTATTTGTAGAAGCCTTTGAGAGTGTGGGGATGAACATTCCTGGAGGAAAAATCAACTCGTGTTTCCACCTGTCTCTCACTTCTACCGTTATTATTTATAGTTGTTCGGTCAAATCTATTCCCGTAGAGGGGGTCGTGACTCTCGACACACCCTTTTCATTATAGAAAAAACGATATACGCTATGTTCTATGTTTACAGATTCGAAATTATAAAATATTATTATACGCGAACTCTTCTTATATGGGGGAAATTTGTTTGCACTGCACGGGAGAAAGGATTCCTTCTGTTGACTCCAATGGAGGACAATGGTGAATGTTTTCTCTCTAAATAGTTAGCGTATTTATCCTCTCAACTCGACTGTCGACTTCTGAGGAAATGTCAGAAATCGATTCCTGCCAAGGCCATCATCAACATTGTACTTTCAGAATATTTGAGAACCATTTCTTTTTTGTATCGACAGAAAACATAGCCGATCGTTTGTCTGTTCAAGTGTAATGATCTTACGTTTCAATGACCTCCTTCACTTGATTGTGGGCCGCGGGCAACGTGCAGCATAAATCACCCTTCACAAACTGGTATCAATGTTAAGCTATTGTTTCCATCTCCATTAACCACTATCTTTATCCATCTTTTGTATTTCTCCGATTTCTCAAGGGCTTTTGTGACTGATGGTAATACTGTGTCTAGAGCTTTCTCAGCATCGATTAGCTGTACAAGTCTTTGTTCTAATCTGTTATGCCATCAGCCTTGTATTTCGAAATTTAAACATTAAAAACAATTCAAAATGTTTTTAATATTCTTTTTATAAGAAATGTCTGCATTTCTATGAAGATTTTGGTGACATGACTAAGACAGACTGCATTGCAAATATCTATTTGCTGCAATCGAATACAGGCAGCTAGATACAGGGTTTGAAGAAAGTTTGGAGTCAGCCATTTTATCTTGTACCTATTAACATTATGTGAATTTAGGCAATGTTTCTCTTAGCTATTTGTCTTCTTTCGTTAGGCTTGCGACTTATACACATCAAAATACAAAAAAAGCAGAGGTACCTGCATCTTCGTTGATTGTAAGCAGTCGATAGATTCTTAGTATTTATATTTTGAATTCTCAGTCTTTGCAGTTCCTTTCTATAGTTATCTACTATGGCCATGTTGAAGCGAGCATGTACCTACGCAATACGTATCTGTAACTCTAAACCTCAACCTACGCCAAGTAACTAATTCGAGCAAAAGATTCCTTTCCCTGCATTTCTATCTGTTTTAAAAGTTTAATCAGAAATCTTACACAAGCTTTTGAGTTTTACTCCCCTTACAGGACATGATTATGCTTCACGAATATTACAGGAACAAATAAGATAGATGTTTTACCAACAATTTCTAAAAAAACTGTTTACTACAGGCCTCCATTCAACCCGGAATGAGCAAGTTGCAGTTAGGTAACAGTTCGTTGTGTGTACAGTCCTAGTTACAAGGTTATGTCTTTTACGTTCCTGATGAAGACCTATCCACACCAGAAATGTATCAGTCTCTCAGGAAAATTCCACAATCGGCGCATAATTACCTACATAATTACGAAGTAAAGAAAAAGCTTCGTTTGGCATAAAGATCTACCTTAGAGACATGTAGAAAACACGTGTTGATGACTGAATTGCTGGAGCATATCCTCATATTCATCTGTGTATGTGTGTGTGTGCTATACAAAAATACGCATATACATAGTTGTATATTACTGTATTTGAGGTATTTGAGCAATGCTAATTGCGTAAGTGTATTTATGAGAGAGCAATACGCTTTTTGGAATTATTTTTACCTATGAATGATTCATAAAATAAGACCAATAGATGAAAAGAGTATATCATTATATACAGCTATGTATATGTAGGTACGGCTTCCTCTTCTGGTTCATTCTCTCACAGCTAGACACGCATCCACTCGCACACACAAATATACATATATTGTTATATGTACGAATTATATTCTATACATGTAAGCGTTTATACGCGCATATACACGTATTGTCTATATATATATATATATATATATATATATATATGTATGTCTATTCATGCATACATACATGCATACATGCATATGTGTATATATATATATATATATATATATTATATATATAAATATGACTGTGTGTGTATCTAAATACATATCACTCATCAATACATACTCAAATGCATCAACTCAAAATTTGTTGATGTAAACAGAACAAACAAAATGCAATTAAATATTCATGATCGACTTTGCTTCGATTTCTTTGCCAAATAATAAAGCAAAATAATGAATCCAATTTATATTCAATTGAATATTTAGTAATTAGATACGTTTGGCTAGAAATAAAATTGACAAAAGTAAAACTAACACGATATACCAGTCTTTCGTATTCCTATCGCGAAGTTTATTCTATATCTATATTTTGCATACATAATAATAATAATAATAATAATAATAATAATAATAATAATAATAATAATAATAATAATAATAATAATAATAATAATAATAATAATAATCATAATAATAATAATAATAATAATAAATGAGAGAAGAATAAATGTCTCTCTATATATCTGTGTGTGTGCGCATGTGTATGTGTGTGTATACCGATTATACACACCCACACACGCATACACAATAAAACAGCGATAATGTTCTCCTATGCAACACATGTGATTAAACTCGGAATAGGTACACAAAATATGTAACAACATGGTTATACACACAGATACACATACTTTAACACACACACACACACACACACCTACCCAAACACACATACGCACATAAATACATATACACATGCATATGTGTTCCTGTCTCTTTCTCTGGGCATATATATATATATATATATATATATATATATATATATATATATATATATATATATAAGCATATTCATATTGCTATTTGTATATAGATATGCATACATACACATATATATAGTATTGTGCATATATTGTGTTTGGATTTTTGTTTGTGAGTTTATATATATATATATATATATATATATATATATACATATATATACATATATATATATATATATTTATATATATATATATATATATATATATATATATATATATATATATATATATATATATATATATATATATATATATATATATATATATATATATATATATATATATATGTATGTTTGTAAGTATGTATGTATGTATGTATGGTTCAGAATACAGTTGTTTGATTATAATTACAATCCATAGAAGTATTCTAACAAAATGACACGATACGCGATTTGAATAATTTTATTCCAAATCGTTTTCCTGACTTTCCTAATAATGAAACGGAAATATTTTCGTTCTAATTATGAATTTTCTATAAAAATTTCTTCTTTGAAATATTTCCGGGTACCTAACTCTTTATGTATAGAAATTGCTTCGATTCAACCCGATATATATTCGCATATAAGTGACGCAGTTACTTTAGCTAAATGCCTATTGACATTCTACATAGAGCTACTTGAAAAGTTTCTGAGAATAAATTTATGAATACGTTTCGTAGTGCACTATATTTTCTTATTTCCTTTTTTTTTTTTTTTTTAGTTCACTATGCAAAGATATTTTATAAAGCAAGCAGGATAAATTTGGGAACCAGTTTTTTCCTGCTTACAATTTTTATTCTTTTCATTTCAAAATCTTTGAAAACTTGCCACTTAAGTTCCTTCTGGCGTGATGATGTCTACGAAGGAAGTTTGAATCAAGACAATTCCGGTTAGTTGTAGGGTTACTTCAGCAGGTTCTTCAACGAGTTGTAGTTTATTTTAAACACAAACATATAGATTTCTTGCGAGAAAAGGTTGACACCTATTTACCTTTAATCTAGTCACATGTCTTTTCATATTGAGCTTCATTAATTCAAGCACTAAGATCAAAACACGTGGGCAAAAGTTGCCTTGGTTTTCAGTGAGGATTTGATAAATTTTGGACTCCCTAAATACTGGTGTCCAGATAAAAGAACCTATCAGTACAGAACTATCAGTTACAGTACCATATCGATTCCCTTCCTCTCTGGAATCCTTTGTTTTCTAACTTTTATGGGTAACATCCCAATAATTTGATATCATTAACGTTTATTCCATGATTAGACACTATCACGCTGATGAACTGCCAAATATCCAACAAACCTAACTCGCCGTATTATCGGCAGATGTGGAGCTTACGAGTCCAAATTCTTCCTTGCAGTACTGAGATTACGCCAAGCTAATACTTCCATACTCATCACCAGACTTTCAACATTACCACGATTCCATGTGTCACCCAAAAGTGCATTAATTCCAATTTCGAAAAGGAAATGAAGATATAAATCGTATTCTTCCTCGAATATTGCTGTGTACAATTCTCTGGTAAAATGTTCCTTTCCCTTTTCGATCTCCCGTTCCCTCACCCTGTTTTTTTCTCTCTATATCTCTCTCTCGCATATCTAATCCATAAAGATTATCGCGACTCACAACGTTACACACAGGTCAACAGACTTTTTTTTCTGCGAACTATACTTTTCCATCCAATAACACAATTGAAACAGTAGATTCTATGGACACCAAATAACATTAACATTAAACACCCTGCATGATAGCACAATCATTGCTGCATGATACCGCTGATTTAAAATTTGCTATTCTTCCTTCTGGAGTCCATTAGCAAAGTACAAGGATTGGGCGACTGACAGAATAAATCGTTGAATTAAGGAACGAAGAGCTTCGCAGTGTTTACATGATGTCTTTGGCTTCCATTGTTTTTGCGGAGTATACTTTAAGAGTTGGATGTCTAAATCCACCATCGGCGGTGTTTAAGGTAGTTGTCACACTTCTGAGTCTGTTCTAATCACATCAATCTACATAACCTAATCTCCTTAGCAACAAGTTTCCGTGGAGTGTAAGTAAATTAAGTCATAAGGAGATATGAGGATTACCCCAATCCTGATATCTCCCTATCAGGACGGGTGTAATCCTATTCTCAATGTTTCCAATGGATCCCAGAAGATTCTAGAAAGTTCTTTTAATTTGTAACATCTTTTAACTTCTAAATTACTTTGTAGTTTTCAAAAGATAAAATAGCATGATAGAATTCTGTAAATATTGTTATCATAGTAGTATAAATCAAACGAAATCAAATATATATGAAGTGTAATTGAACAGTGATTTGAAATAGCCCCTAATATAAACTGAAACTAGAACCATGGTGCGTGAAGAGTTTCAGTTATTCAACGAATATCAACAAAAAACAAGAGAAAAAGCACAGAAGCAATACTACTATTCTACGGAATCTTTATAATATGTACACTCCGTATATTTAAATCTAGGTTTATATGTATTCATAGAAGAGCGTATAATGTACATAATCCACGTCAATATAGGTGATATTTTAAAATTTAATTTGTATCCAGTTATGAATATATAATGCAATTAAAGGTGAATATCATTGAAACAATGGCAAGGCTGAAGTAAATACAGAATACGTCGTCAAATACGTTTATTAGATATAATCAGGCAGTTACAGACATATAAACGTTATTGTATTTTACACAGAAAGTGCATATCATATAAATGCAAGCACGCACAGGTACTCTCGCACATGTATACTCACATGAATATGTGCATACATATTCTCATGAATAGATGTACAAAGACTCACACGGTCACACACGCGTACACATATGCAAGAAATGAACGTATTAATAATTTCTGTGTTCAATTTAAACGTGTAACGATCAGAATTATGGCAGCAGATATTTTCCCACAAACTCGAGCACATACATGGACAGGTCTTGCCGACAGATGAGAGATTTTTTTGTTTGTTTGTCTGTTTGTGTTGTTCTTAGTGGATGAGTGTATTCGGAATTAACAGCTTTGATATTAGTTCAAGAATTTTGTTATTAAATGTCAACTAATAATAAGAATTTCGTCTCTGTATTACCGTATATAAATCACTCAATTACACACACACACGCGCGCGCACACACACACACACACACAAAGCACTTACGGTTTTGAAGGATGAGAAGGTTTTAATACAATACGTGCTGCAATGGTAGACGTATGAATTTTATGAGATATGAAACGCGGATAGGAATATGTTGTCCAATGTTTGTTCAAATATATGTGAAAGATTGTATATTGCATTATTGATTGGTCTTTGAATTTTTACGATAATGTTTCCATATTAAACAAAATATGCTAAGGATTGGAGAATTGATAACGACTGATATCTTCATTATCATTAACGTGATTGTCCCAATTTATAGGGTGCTGTAAAACAACCCTTGGACTGACGCAGTGCGCAGTAATACGCAGTGCATAGTAACTTCAACTTACGCTTTCACATACAAATAGAACATACTGTAAGTGGGGTGCATATGGTTGTTTCCTTGACATCTATTTACTGACTTAGATCAGATCTCCAAGTTGTCAATTCAAAACTTTCAAGAAATTTTAAAAGCTTTAAATACTTTCTGAGGTTTACATGTTTATATGCAGCAAATAATCAAAATATAGTTTTATATTTTGCGATTGCGGAAATATGAACGTTCTGTAGTATCTGTGTGTTGTTGAAAAGCCCGGATATATCGTTACAATAGACATGGTAGTCGTGAAGATAGTTTATTATATGATTCTGCTAAGAATTTTGCAACCTGTAAGCTGTACTTCCTTGAATCGCTTATAGGCAGTTTTCATTGTTCCATAAGATTTCAGTGAATGTCGAATTTAGTATTGGCTTTTTATTTTTCGATTTCCACATATACGTTTGTGAGATTCTGTTTCTACAAGTTTGTGAACAGAAAAGTAGAAATAGCAAAATTGAACTTACACTTCACCGTTTCAATCGACATCTACGATTTGTTTCGTGGAAATGCATTTAGTTTTGCGGGTATTGGCCTTATTGCTTTTGATGTTTATGGCTGATTTAAAGAACAGCATCTTTGTTTCTCATAATTTTTTAAGCCTAAATTTTGCATGGTTATCTCAGTTTTGAAAATGTAGGTTTTATTGTGGTCTTGTGTTGCTACGAATTCGCAAAAATTACATTTTTATTAGAGAATACCATGTATTTGTAGTTGAACTGCGAATATTTATTAACTAAATCTAATTTAGTTTAAGTAATGCACATTGTACCGAATAGTATTCTGACATATTTCCCTGTTCGTATTAATGTTACAAGAAATTATCTCTCTATTACCTTACTGATAAGTTCCTTAGTAAAGCATACAGTTGACGTTTCGATAGCGTTTTTATTTGGTGATAATTGGTTCCCCCGGGAATGATTTTTGCTTTGCATCTTAAAAATAGCTGTAGACTTAAATATACGATCTGACATTGCTCGTTTGTCATTTCTGATATTATAATTAACCATTTTCTGCATTAAAAAAATGGAATAATGATGATAATAATAATGATAACAACAACAACAATAATAATAATAACAATAAAGGCTTATAACACCTTGATATGCATGTAAAATCACATTGACTGTTGCTTATATATGCACAGTGATAGCAAAGTCTCCAATGTACAACACATCTGCAATCAAACGCCTTCCTAAAAAAACGTTTAAATTTTGCTCCCACAATGAATACTTAAATGATGAGACCTTACACGTGAAACAGATGTTAGTCGATAATGGAAAGCCTTATAGATCTGTATATCAAGCTATATAACAATTCAAGCATAAAATCACTCAAAACAAGGAAAATGAAGCTTCAATCACCAACGACTAAACAAACAACGTATACCTGCAGGTAGTATACCATGACATCCTAGTTACTACATAACTGCATATATATATGAGGACTAAAATATCCTTCAAAGAGCTCATGAAAATGATGGAACACTAGCTTAATCGCAACAAGTAACGATCTCATAAAATATAGTTTAATAACACTAATATGAAAAATCCCCATGTTAAGATGAAACAAAAGACAAAAAAAAAAAAACGAGCAAACCATAGAAAGCTATTCAGGCAAATAACGTAATATACAGTTTCCAATGGGAAACATTAAATTTATAAGCATCAGGATTCAATATGTTACATTAGACTAATAGGATAATTTTTGCCCATTTTCTATGTATTTAAAAGGCGGTATTGCAACTTAGAATGCAGTTGTGAAAATGTAATTGGATAAAAACTCATTAGGTTATGGCTACAAATTTTATATAAAATAGCACAAAAATCAGATAGAAAATGTATGAAATATTTGTTGACATAAAATACGACCCTAAATAAAACACAGATATATAAGACAAAAAATAAATATCATGACATCATGAAATCTGCGGAGGTTCAAGTCATCAGTAACACCATGCTCAATAATATTTTCAGGTAAGCATAAAATGTAAGGACCATATGACATGAAAAGCACTTTCACGAGGTAAAGAGGTTGTGAAAGTCGTGAAACGTCAGGTCTATGGATTATATATATATATATATATATATATTTGTTTTGCAAGATTTTTTATGTGAAATCGTGTGTTGAAACAGATGTTGTTGTACTTGGGGATGGTCGTATTGCCAGTTTAGCCAATAAAAACACACGCACTGTATATTTGGTGTTAATGTTTTTTTTTTTCAGCTTTATATTACATTAATCTTAATCTTAATCTTATTTCGGCCAGAGTTCTTTCGTCACACTTCTGTGACCTCATCAGTGGTCCTTTGTTTCCTTCTTTCTTATGTGTGTCTCACCTTGCTAACTATCAGCCATTTTGTATTTTGTATTCCTATTGTATGTGTCTACGCATGCGTGTCCTTCAATGTGTCTGTGTCTTTTGTAAGTGCATGTGTGTATGGGGAGTGTCTGTATCACCATAGAAAGAACTAAGAAGAAAATAGGGAAGGCAAGCTCATGGTACAATAGCCACAAGTACCAAAGCGTCATGTTCGTCGACACCACCCCTAGAGGCGAACTGGCGTACCGCTTTAGAAGGGCCCTAGACAAACTTAAGCTAAGAATTAAGGTTGTTGAAAGGCCAGGCAACCCTATCAAATCCCTTATCAGTAGAACATACCCTTTCAGTAGAACCCCCTGCACTGATAGGAACTGTATCGTATGTAGATTTAGCCCACAAACGAACTGCAAAACCAGAAATGTGGTCTATAGTATAAGATGTACAGAGGGACGATGCAGAAATAAGACAACGACATATGTAGGCGAAACAGCAAGGAGTATAGGGGAGCGGGCAAACGAACATTGGAGGGAACTTAAGGAAGGGAAGAACTCATCAGTTCTGTACCAGCACGCTGAGCAAGAACATAGAGGCTCAATCAACAACATAGAAATTAAAATCTTATCTACACATAGCAGTGATGCAGCACTTAGACAAATTACTGAAGCTACACACATAATAGAAGGGAAACCTAGCCTGAATAGGAAACTAGAATGGAACACTAACATACGCCACTAACAAACCACAGCATGTGACAACATGTTACCCATAAACCAATAATAGGAACAAAGTATAATACAATACATAGATAAACAAATGGAATTAAATACTACATACGTTAACAAAATTTAATTAAACACATTAAAAATTAAAAAAAAAACACACACACACACACACACATGAACATATAAATAAATAAAAACTAATACAAATGAACACGTATTAACAGAGAATATAGGTGATACAGACACTCCCCATAAACACATGCACTTACAAAAGACACAGACACATTGAAGGACACGCATGCGTAGACACATACAATAGGAATACAAAATACAAAATGGCTGATAGTTAGCAAGGTGAGACACACATAAGAAAGAAGGAAACAAAGGACCACTGATGAGGTCACAGAAGTGTGACGAAAGAACTCTGGCCGAAATAAGATTAAGATTAAGATTAATGTAATATAAAGCTGAAAAAAAAAAATTAACACCAAATATACAGTGCGTGTGTTTTTATTGGCTAAACTGGCAATATGACCATCCCCAAGTACAACAACATATATATATATATATATATATATATATATATATATATATATCATAAATATACAGGGATTAGCATTGAGTTGCTTCTCCAACATACTGAAAATTTAGAAATAGCAGCCAAAGAACTACTGATTCTAAACTACAAATTTTTCTCTAAATGGATGGCGATATTTATGGCACACATAGAGCAAAAAACCGGAGGGGAAAGCATAAACAAAACAAGTCTTTAGTTAATCGGATACGATCGTTTCATGGTTAAGAGAATGAAAAATCCCTATTCCAATCCTCAGTCCGATATTCTGATAAATGTGGAAGTGTCTCTAAAAAGATTCACGGTAATCTTTGGCCATGCGACACCAAAAATCGGACTGATGATTTTGGAATAGGGATTTTTCATTCTCTTAACCATGAAACGATCGTATCCGATTAACTAAAGACGTGTTTTGTTTATGCTTTCCCCTCCGGTTTTTTGCTCTATGTGTGCCATAAATATCGCCATCCATTTAGACAAAAATGTGTAGTTTAGAATCAGTAGTTCTTTGACTGCTATTTCTAAATTCTCAGTATGTTGGAGAAGCAACTCAATGCTAATCCCTGTATATTTATGATGATAAATGGTTTTACCGATAAAGGTTTTTTCATACTGAACTACTTGGCAAAATTGTTAATTATTAATTCTATTATTAATTGACGATTCCCTGCCCTTATTCTTGTATATATATATATATATATATATATATATATATATATATATATATATATATATATATATTCTTCTAGTCTTTGAGTAGAGGGGTGAATGCGTGGTTGTGTGTCTTTGTCAGTGAAATAATATATATTTATATTAGTATATTTATATTAGTGAGTGTGTGCCTGTATGCATGTATTAGTGTGTGTGTGTGTGTGTGTGTGTGTGTGTGTGTGTGTGTGTGTGTGTGTGCGTGAGTGTATGATATGCACGTTCATGTAGTTTTTGATGTACATAAATATGTTGTACGTGTATACATACTTAAAAACAAGTGTATTTCAATATTGTGTGTCAAAATTTATTAAACTAATTTAATTAACAACTACACTGGGTGGGCCATAATAATGGGACGTATTTTAGATGCTGGTATGTTGAACTATGACATCAAGTACCAAATATATTTAATACATAATTGATATGCAGTAGGTCAACATAGTATCGAAGTTTTAAATAGTACATAGTGGAGATGGCCACCACCACGACGAGAACATTCAGGAGTTCGCTTCTTCATATCAAGCAAAGTCCGGCTTAGCATATCAATTGGAATGACTGTAATCGCCTGCCTCACAGAAGTTTGTACTGGCATCCAAAATCACCTTTTGGAATTAGTGCATGTCGCTTTCCCAAATGCTGTTGGGATTTTCTTGGAGCTGTAATGATGTATCTTTGGCTGGTGAAGTGTGCTTCGACCACCTATGCAATTTGGTTTCGAATTCGTTTCATTATGAGTGTTACCAATAGCAAATACCTGTAAAAAATAGAAAAAATGTTAGATAAAATGATTGCATTTCTATATATCAGTTATATAATAAATATATTTGGTACTTTATGCCATTTCTCTCCTCCAAGATACTAGCATTTAAGATATGCCCCGTCATTACGGCCCAATCTGTGTTATCTTCACGTTTAGTGAGAAAAGAAATCCCCAAATATTTCAAGCATATTTAATAGAAGTGGGGGATTAAGATGACAGTTTTCTCTAGCTTGAGAGAATGCGATTCAAATACTATACCCTTCAGTATCTCAGGCTGCAGCATGATTCTGGTGCTAAGGGCGTTCCTTCTTGAATATTCGTGGGTCAAAGGGCATGGAACATCAAGTATAATAATATTTATCTCTCGAACTGTACGCTATATAAGAACATACATACATATATGCTTACATACACAGACAAACACATATGTATGCGCATATATGTATATATGTATATATATATATGTATGTATGTATGTATGTATGTATGTATGTATACATATACATATACATATATATATATATATATATATATATATATATATATATATATATATATATATATTATTGTTATTATTATTATTATCATTATTATCATTATTATAAATTTATGTTGTTACTTTTCATTGCTTCCGTCTCAACAAGGTGTAGTCGAACGAACAGTATCGCCACAGACAGCATTTTGTCTTTAGTTATATAGCTTTATATAAAGGATGTAATCATATCATATGAGAAAACTCACAAGAACTCATAGAGATGTGGTTTAGTTAGACTGTAAGATAATTTAAAAGTATTAAAGCTATCCTCTTAATTCGACAAAATAAATCTGCGATATTATGGAACCTATCACTTCATCGCCCCTGGTTTTGGTTTCTTTGTCTTTCAACTTTCTTCCAAACAGCAAGTAATCTGCTACCACTATAACTAGAATCGTTTTAAGCGAAGAAAAATAAAGGCGTAATAAACAAAACAATATCGAAAAAGAAATAGAAAAGTCAATAAAAATTGTATAGATACAGACGAAAATAAAAGAAGATTTTTGAAATGTAGGCAAAATACGTAAACGACATGTGCATCACATTTTGGCGAAATCATATTGATTGCTCCAGTAAGAGAGAAGAAAGATAAAGTCAATGCCAACTTAAGTAAGATTAAATCCGAAATGAATATCCAGTTCTACAGCTGGTTGCCAATTTGCCAATTACATTACAATATTCCATTGGATATCGTAGAATTTTCTCATCTCATGAAATCGTTCTTTCATTATCACAAAAATATTTTTTTGTTCACAGGGTCACACTCACATAGACACACAGGTACGCGCGCACACACTCAACCACAGTCATACATATATATGCATGTACGTGCGTATACATCTGTGCATTTACATACATGCCAATATTTACTATTACACACACATAAAAATATATATATATACACAGACATGCACACATACGCGCACACACACAAGTGGTATTAAAAATGATAAAGGACTACATGAATTTAATAAAAAAATATGATACCTATGATATGTATAAATAAAAAGAATATTTTTTTATGTATGATTATGATATCTGTATGAAGAGAACCGTAAGTTTGAATAATTGCATGAAAATGTATCAAAATAGCATTTCCGTTGAATCTTACCATACGAAATTCATGGAACATTCCTGCTTGCAATTTCATTAATAACTACATAACGTTTATGAGTTTAAAATGTTAATCAATTGCAATTGCAAATTATTTAACTCATAGTTTTTAAAAACATTTGAACTGAGATAGGTAAAATGATCGGTGTTTGTTTCAAACTCCTTAATGAATTTAGCTAATATGTATCATGCTAGCGATGGTCCTTGTACTTGGTCATTTAGCCAGCTCGAAACAGCATCCAGTTGTCTATATGATCATTCGCATCCAACTCATAATTCTATTAAAGTGGTACTATAATTTTACAATATATGAAAACTTTTTTACTATACGATCGATTGTTC
The DNA here is from genome assembly GCF_046866305.1 of Octopus bimaculoides. NCBI lineage: Eukaryota > Metazoa > Mollusca > Cephalopoda > Octopoda > Octopodidae > Octopus > Octopus bimaculoides. The sequence goes on from NC_142946.1 coordinate 40,057,424, forward strand.
ATTTTGCGATGCATATATCTTTTTAAATTATTAAAGTTACTTGTTTAGCTGTTCTCTGAGCGAAAGTTCATTCCAGCTTCTGCCAGTCAAATCACAAATATGCTAACTGTCAGAGTGTTAAATTAATTGTTTAATTCTAATAGAAATACTCGACCAATTGAAGAAAACGATCAGGTGTTTCGGATAACGTGAGTGATATGCTAAATTGCTTTATCCAACGACTGCCTGCTATTATTGCTTCAAGAACTTTTACTGTTTTAATTTGAAACAAATTCTTGGCAAATAGAGATGTAAAAATGTACTTTATCTCTTTCTATCAGACAGGAAAATAATGCATAGGTATACATTTGTATTTTGATTATATTCTATACAAAAGTCATGTGTCTCAGCTGTTATAATTTTATGCGTGATTAGGTACAGCCAACAATTTATGTAAGCTACTTAATACACTAATAAAAACGTTCCACTTATAGGCACAAACGTGGCTGTGTGGTAAGAAGTTTGCTTCCGCGCATGCGTTGTTGTCAGTGTTTTTCTTAGCACACTGAAATGGATTGACACTAAGTTGTTACATAAACAAAATGTGCCCTAGAAAATGTACTAATGGAACCAACTATCTCCTCAACCATTGACAATTAAAATAAATTACATTATGGGATGTTTTTGTACCATTCTTAACATTTTGATCTCTTTTTCATCTCCTTACTTTACGGGATGTGAAGTTTCGTTTCATTAAAACAATCTTGTTGAATTATCTAAATATGTTTAATAATTGCCCTACAATTTAACCATTCAAATTTTATATAAATCATATTGAATTTATTGTCAACAGTCAGAAATCTGTTTATCTTCCGATCGTTGGCAATTGCTACATGCATAATGTGTGCAACACTAACTTGCTCGATATTTCTACAATTATTCTATAATTTTCTCAATTTCAAATATTACTGTCCTTACCAAATACTCTTTTATCACTGATGTATTCGATTATAACTTTTCTACTTACATATTAAAACGAATGCACACTTTTTACTTATAAATGTATACTAATATAACAATGAAAACTTTTGCTTCACTGAGAAGATTTAGTGTGTGTAAGTAAGTTATTTGTTGATCTTTAAATAGTTTTAACGCGTCTACCCTTCCACCATATCGGCAACAATTTTTCATTTTATGAATATAGTTATTCTCATATTGAATTTATCAGTTTCATTTATCAACTCGCCATAGTTTACATAACGGGCTAGTAACTGAATTACCTCTTCTTTAAAATCAAATTAACACAAATGGCGCCATGACTTTGCATGTTTCAATCCAAAGAATTTTGTTTGCTTTTTGTCTGCTCCAAAAATTTACCAGTTCTATACAGATTTAATCATTGCTCTATTTTTTCAAAGAAAATCTTTTTAAATGAAGGAAAAAATATAGTTTGTATGATTAGTTTTATTTATTTTGTATAATTTAGCATTTTCCGTCTTCAGTTTCATGTATTCATAATCACAGTTAATGGTCTAGCACACAATGTTTGCTCTGATAATATATAAGGTAGTTTTAATATTTTTCTTTTCAAATCTAGTCAGTTTTAAACATTCGTCCGTTAGATACATTAACCTTATTAACGCGTTTAATATGCTGCAATATCGATCGAATGCAAAGGCAATCCAGTCAAGCCTGCAATTATCTTCAACAGTCTTTCGTACCGATTGTTTTACATTTTATCATTAAACAGATTCCATGTGTAAGCACATCCTACTCTTCTATATTTTTTATCATTCTTTTCACTTCACATATTACCCGTCATTTTCACAGAAAACTTTAACAGTTCTCTCCAGTTATCCATTTGTTTCTTTAGTGAAAAAAACAGCACTATTATTAGGCGCAAATGATAAATATACAAAATGATTTAGCCATGATAGGTTATCATTTTATATCTAACCACATTCTATCGGGTTCTGTAGGATGTCTTTACCAGTTCCAAATATACTTTAAACATTTAATGGAACACAAACTACAAATCGACTAATAAATCACAACGACACACGATGACGTTCGATTCACCCTAATCCCATTTATGTTACCTATTAGTATTTTTTTCTTTTGTTTCCTGACACTGGTTGAACCATATAAGTTTAACGGCTGCAAGTAAATACTATGCTATGTAAACATCTATTTTTTGTCTTTCCGATCTATACTAGAATTTACACACATGTATGTATATATGTATGTAGATATGTATGTACATAGGCTATTACTTTGAGATTCATTTAAGTTGTTAAGACAGTTCATGCCGGTGATTAACAAAGGGACATAACTTTTTGAGTGAAGATAGTTCCCTCTGTTTGTAAATATATGGTTGAGTTAATGTGTTACGTGAATTGTCGTTGCATACACCAGAATGTGTGCATTTATTCGGCTAAAGAAACTCGGGTGGAGTTTGTAATGTCTTACCAATAGTCACTGTACCGCTAGTATGAAACTTGTAGTAAGGTATAAGGTAAACTTTTACAGCTGCTCATTTTGCGTATACACACACACACACACACACACAAACGCATATATACGCATATACATACGTTTGTATACATACCTACACGTACGACACACACACACACACACACATACATGCACACACGCATCTATATATATACATACGTATTCAGATATACATATGTAAACAACACATATTAACACAAGATATATAAGCATACACACACATATACACAATATTTACATATATAGTCAATTCAATATACGAATGGATATGTATATTTCTATATATGTATATGTGTGTGCGCGCGCATGTTTGTTTGTGTGTGTGCGTGAGTGTGTGTGTGTGTATTCGCAGGTGCGTGTGCGTGCTTGTGTGTGTAAGCGTGTGTGTGTCTGTTCGCAGGCGCGCGCGTGTGTGTCTGTGTGTGTGTGTGCGTGTGTGCGTGTGGGGTGTATTGAGATTAGGCAAAACATACCTTCCAACAGATATCTTATCTTGATATTACTATTAATTTTCAATCATAAATATAAAATATCGCAATATCGCTAATATTCAACGAAAGATTGTTTAAGATAAAATATATTTCTGTTTGTTTCAGGCCATTTCCCCATTGACTCAGGAAGTACAATTATTTTCACCGACCGATTGTTAGTACACTAAACAAAAACGAACCTCATAAAACCAATTAAACAAAAAATATATAAGAAAATAATTTCTGAACAGACGAACAGAAGCAGAACGAAAGTAGAAATCTTAAAAAGAGAAGATGTATATAATATGAGAAAAATGAGTGGGAAAAGATAATAAAAGAAATCAATTGGAATAAATACAAAAAAGAAAACGTGAATAAATTTTTAGACGAAAATAACTGGAAGGAATGTTTCCTTTTGAAAACTAACGAAAAAGAAGGTGAATTGAAAAACATTTACAATATACGCACACAAATCACATCGTCGTATAGACATACACATACACAAGCAAAGTCAGACACAAACACAGACACGGATATACATACACACGTACATATGTATATACATATATGTATGTATTTATGCATGTATATATGTATATATGCATGCACACACACATAAGTACATGTATGTATGTACGTATGTAAGTATCGATGTCCATATTCGGGAGTGTGTTAATATGTGTGTGTGTGTGTGTGTGAGTGTGTTTGTGTGTGTGTGTGTGTGTGTGTGTGTGTGTGTGTGTGTGTGTGTGTGTGGTTTGTGCACATTTAATTCTCTGCTATCATCGTATGTAATCATACTTGCCTACTTATTATGTCTATTTGCGTGAGTTTCTGTGTTTAGAACTCTTTTTCTCTTTCTCCCTCTCTCCTTCATTCTCTCTCCACCTCTCCCTCGTTTGATTCACTTCCTCTATAACTCTCTGTCTCTCTCTATATATAAATATATATGCATGGGGGTGTGTGGTCTGAAGTACAAAGGATGATGTAACTTCCTTTCATTTGAAAGTAAAGCACACACGTATGAATATACGCGCGCACACACACACACACACATGCTCGTACTCTATTCAATGGGAAGGTAATTCAATCATGTATGACTGTATTTTGTAGTTTAACTTAATTGCAATTCACACCGTTGGGAAACACACACATACGCTCTTTCTCTCTCACACACACAAAAACAAACGCACACATACACGTTTATGTATACTTATATACGCAAACGTAGATACATGCGCATACGTTTCTTGATGTATATGTACGCGTATACGTACGTAGATATATATACATATGCATATATACCTACATATATATATATATATATATATATATATATATATATATATATATATATATATATATATACATATATATATATACATATATATATATATATATATATATATATATATATATATATATATATATATATATGCATACATATGATATATATATATGCATAAAGATATATCTATACATATATATATATATATATATATATATATATATATATATATATATATATATATATATATATATATATATATGCACACACACATATATACATATATATATTTATTTATTAGCACAACGTTAAAAGATGCATTATACATAAATTTGTAATATATTATAAAAGATTGTTGTAGTGAACACTGTACGAGATATCAATAAGAATATATTAACTTTGTTTGGGGTTTTTATTTCTATCCATTGACATTTTTATCTTTCGTCAGAGAGAAAATCTTAAGTGAACTAGTATAGATAATGATGTTCATCAAAGTAATCATTCTTCGATAGTATGAGATAATGCGAGCAGAAATTCAGGCACACAATGTCAAATGTATTCACATGTATAAGAAAATATTTATAGGTAGATGAAGATGTTAAAAAAACATCGAAATATTTCAGGGTGAAAATTTTAGCACAAATCTAATTTTGGTTTTATAGAAGTGAATTAGACTAGTAACTATCGAAAGTTCAACAAAAGTTCACTACCACAATATGCTCGAGTGGTAGTTCATTGTTGAAATAAATTTTATTGAAAATCTGACATAAAATTAATCACAACACCAAAATTACCTGCAGAGGTAGTTTGCAGGTACGTAGAATGAAATGTAATAGTCAAGGGAAGCATCTAAAACCGAAACTGATAATGGAACACGAGATGCAAGATTCTAAGAATGAATCCAACACCCAAGTCATAACGACATGGAATTTCAAGTCTTAACGAAGAAGTATACGAAATATTGTAAGAGCGAGCAATTTCATTGAGTCTATCGAAATACATTAAAACATCAATAAGTGAGTCTCTAAAATATCATTCGACCTGCAACAAAATCTTCCTCAAATTACATTTTACTATGTTAAATAAAGAGTAGAGGCATTGGATAATATAGTCCTGTATTCAAGTGTGAATAACATGCGGCATGTGAAGATTGAAATTCCTTTGATCCTATGTTTACTCGATTAGGGCTGACTAGAGCTAAACAACAACAACAACAGTAACAGCAGCAACAATACCTTCAACAACAACAACAACGAAAAGAAGAAGAACAAGAGAAACAATAACTACATCAACAGATGCAGGAATAGTAACATACGTAAGAAATGAAGACTTGTACTGGAGAAAAGCCAGAGTCAACCTGGCAATATTTGGTTCCAGAATTATGTACAAGAACGTAAATTCGGTAAAGAATAAAATGAGGAAATAAACGTATTCTGCTAACCTACTGTTCGGTCTCTGATAATTTTAGTAATGCTTGGCGCACAGCCACACATTTTGTGGAGAAAGTGCAGTCGATCAAATCACCAACAGTACATGATGATACACAATTCATCGAGGCGGGAAGCAATGAAAGGTTAGCAATATATTAATGTTCGTACCTCATATAAGAGGAAGGTGATACACACATTAGTGAAGTGAAATATACTTGCGGTTGATGATTTACATTATCGAAGAAAATAGTGAGAAATTTGAAGCCGTATGCATTTGTGTGAAGACTGAATTCCATGCTATGATATACGGTTTATAATTTTCTCCAGTTCACCAGGAGAGATTTGAAAGTTTCGATAACTCTATCAGTGTATTTATTACATTACAATAAATTAATCCAAATCATGCTGAAAGGAATTTTGAAATACACAGGAGATTAGATAGTTATAGTAATTAAACACCATGCTACATCAAAAGTGCTTTAAAATTATCGTTTAAAAATTACTAGAAAGCAGTAATTAAATTGTTTTCCCCATATTCACTGAGCAAATTTCTAAACATTAAATTAGAAATTAATACTCTTTAAATAAAAATGTATAACAAAATTCGTAATTACTAATCTGTCTAAAATTGTTTGCATTTCTTGTGAAGTAGGTTAGAAGTCTTCAGGCTTCTATCGAGTTATATCTGAACTCATTAATGATGTGTAACTTACACATCTAAATCTTTGATGAAAGAATATCCTAAAGAAAATTTTGAAGCTTGTCTACTTATTAGTTAGGGAGTTGTAAATCTTGATAACGAAATAATTCAGAAAAGCCATCTGCAAAATAAAAGAACAGATAAGTATTAAAATACTTTTTTGGAAGCTCTGTTTAAAACTGAACTGAAAGTGCACAGATATGGCAAAATAAATATATACATTAAACGCATACAAAAGAATGCCACTGGTTTCAACTTACCATTTATAGTTTAAGCGTATTATCTCTCAACATTATAATATAGCACCTTGTATACTAACCTTTCTATTTGTAATTTGCAAAGATGGCTTACGAAAAGAAGAAAATGCACTTATGTCACCACTCAAACGAGGTACCATGGGGGGGGGGGTAGTTGAGCGACTCAAAATGATCATAAAATCTCAACCATATCATTATTTCCGAGTCGGAAATAATGAATGACACGTTGGATACAGTATTTCTAGATAACATTACAGCAGACAAAGAAACAAAAGATTGAATAGTCTCGGCTGTAATATCCTTGATCATAGCGTAGTTTGATCAGAAATAGTGTGAAGCTGAACAGTAACGAGTACAACGTACTTGTTGAGGACGGTCAATACTGCCGACAAGACAACATGACCATGACAATAGTGACAAGAACATCGCCAACTTTAGCATTCAAACATTCATTATACTCGAATATATTTACATATGTTTGTACGTACGTATGTATGTATGTATGTATGTATGTATATATATATGTATGTATGTAGGTAGGTAGGTAGGTTGGTAGGTAGGTACGCACGCATGTGTGAATGTATTATGAATGTATGTATATATCTGCGTGTAGGTGTGTATGTATGCATATATATATATATATATATATATATATATATATATATATATATATATATATATATATATATATATATATATATATATATATGGACTTATATATTCTTCCTCTGCTCTCTCCCACTTGGTTTTAATATGTTGCCACATTTGTAATATGTCTTTTTTCTACATTTTTTCGTGCAGCTGAAGATTGCTCTTCATATTGCATTTAAGGTTATGCTCACATTACTTAAATAAATTGAAGTAGCATGAAACGTGCGTACTGCAATCACTTTTGAAATCCGTGTTGCTTATTATTTGATTTTAATCACCCATCCTTTTGGGATGTGAAATTCGGGTGCCTTCGCATAAGTACCATATTCAAGCCTTGAATCTATATCTAAACCGTATATATATATATATATATATATATATATATATATAGAGAGAGAGAGAGAGAGAGAGAGAGAGGGGGGGGGGATTGGACAAAATAATGGAAACACCTTAAAATTTCAAACAAATTTATTTTAATATTAGCTAGGACGGCCTTCGGCAGTAATTACTGCTTGAATTCAAATGCAGGTTTTTAATCCACTCTAAACGCTTTGCAACGTTTGTTGTTTTTCTCTCTTTCTTTATCGTTGTGCTTATATTGTGTTATGTTTAGTCTCGATTCCTCTGCACATTATTGATATCCTTCTTCGTCTGTCAATTTTTCTCATTAAGTATAAGAGTATCCTGATGAATACATGTAGTTAATTACATATCTGAGAATATATGTGTATATATATATATATGCAACAGAATAGATATAAATCGCAAGCACAAATACACACACACACACATACGCACACGCACGCACTCTTACACACATATATTTACGGATACACTCGCATGCACACACACACACATACATACATAGTTAAACCATATAAATATGTATGTATCTATGTGTAAAATATTGTGTGTTTTTGTTTTTGTGCGTGTATGTGTTTCTGGGCGTACATGTGTAAAACCAGTGAGTACGAAAGTGAGAAAAGTTTATAACATTGAATGAGATGAACAAAATAGTGAGATCTAAATACTTGAGTTGGTACATAAATTGTTATATTCACTTTTCCCAAATTATACTCAATGTAATAAGTTTTCTAGATGAGGCCTGCCTCAAGCACAATGTACTGTTCGAAGGTATTATTTCTAGGATGGTAGAGCAGCATTATTGCAGCATCATTGTTTGTTGCACGAATAATGTGAGGCGTACGCAGAGACTTACGTTACTATAATATATTAAATAAACGTTGGATATATACATGCGTCCTGGTGCGTATGTCTATAGATACACAAACACACACACACGCATACACACATACACACACACACGCATACACACATACACACACACATAAATATGCATATATATATATATATATATATATATATATATATATATATATATATATATATATTTGAAAATCCTACACGATTAGGTGAAAAGCGCTTTATTTAATTTTTTAAAACATGTGACATTAATAAAAATCTATAAATGTACAAACATCCAGATTTCTGAGTACCTTTATTTTTTTCTATAATATAATTTCTGCACATCACCTCCAAACCTTCCAATATTTATATATATATATATCTTATTTTCTACCAAACTTTCGAGTGGTTTCATAAGGGAAAGAGGAAGAGAGAGTCAAAGAAGAAACATGAGAACACTGATAACTAAACTGTTGGTAATGGTAAGTCCCCGGATGCGAGATGATAATTGTCGTCTATGATATATGCTGTTCGTTTGATTGTTCGTTATGATTGTTGGTGGTGTATGGAAAAAAAAATTATTTGTACTAAAGCGCATGTGCTAATACATACAGCGTATTTCAAACTTTTCTTTGCAAAATAAATTCTTTGCTTTCAGTTCCTTAACATTTAAAGATGTTACCAGCCACCTCCTCGTCCACAATGCGTGAATGTATGCGCGCGCGCGCGTTTGTGTCTGTGTGTGTCTCTGTGAGTGTGTGTGTGTGTGTGATGACTGATGTCATTAAATGACAATCGGAAAATATTGAAGCATTACCTTAACATTCTCTATTCGAATATTAGATAAAAATAAGAGAAAGAGTGAGAGAAAGTTGAAAGAGTGGGAGAGGGTGATAAATGATATTTTCATTTTCCTGGAGTGTCAGATCATCACGCGTGATAATGGAATTGTAACGGTTTTAAATATGCAGAAATTTGAACAACAATTTATTTAATGATATCGAAGTCTGGTGGACTATGATATAAGAGCAGGCGGAAACTCGATGAAGTATTGCGAGTTTTTATAATCATAAAATCTCTTATGAATCATTGAGTTGAAGCCAGCTATTAAATATTCATTTGTATTTAGTTAGGAGAATAACTTCTTTCTAACGATTGTTTAATTTTATTTGATTTTCAAAATGATGTTTGAAAGACGAAGCAGGTGCCATGACGTGCTCGAAACTGACTGAGCGTTGGACTCGAAATGTGAGGAGCAATTAAATATTTCAAAGTAGATTAGTTTCTCTAATTCGTTCAGAATCCACAAGTCCGTAATATTAAATAAGCATTACAGATACATACTGTAATACAACAGATATATGTATATAAGTATGAATCCATGTATGTATGTGTATGGATGGATGGATGGATGGATGGATGGACGGATCGATGGATCGATAGATAGACATATAGGTAGATCGATCGATAGATAGAAAGATAGAGAGATAGATAGATAGATAGATAGATAGATAGATAGATGAATAGAAAGATGGATAGATGGATAGATAGATGGATAGATACATACATAAATAGAGTATATATATTTAATAAATTTAACGCTTCTATTAAAGCTTTTAAGACTAATATATATTAAAGAGTAAGTAGTGTTTTTATTAACTTTTGAATTATGAAATAGTGTATTTTACTCAATTATTATATTATTCGTTAAGTTAACACTTGACCGAAACACCAATGCAGAATCGAATAAACCATTTGAATGCTTTCTACAATTCCAAGAAGTGTTCGAAGCTCTTTGAGGAGTGGAGAATGGTCGTCTGCAACCACCCGTATGTCATATATCTCGTAAAGATATACTACAATTGAGTTAACTTTTAAAGCAGAATTATACCCAAAATGTAAGACTTATGCTCTCGGTCAAGGCTAAACGAGCTTACTGTAAGTTACAGAGCACTCCGTCTGCATAATGTGCTGGGACTAGCGGTAATCGGTATAGTGAAGGACTGTGATTATCTATGAGTAGTGAACACTTAAGCTATTATAGAAGATTTACCCTTTAATCGTTCTTGCCTTTTTCTTTTACAGCAATATTAATGGTTTTTATGCATTTCTACTTATCTTTGCTTCCTCAGTTTTATTAATCCAGGTTGTGAGACATAATTTTCTAGGGCTTTGGTACGCAATGCAGAAATTATGTGATTTCTAAATAAACAGATATGAGAATACACACTCATATATTTACATCTATAAAAATAGTTACATTTGACATAATATATAATATATAGAATTTCAACTTTTATATTTGCGATTATTGATTCCGTCTCGGATTTTCCCTAACTGGTCTGTGATATAGTTTGTAGCCGACGCTGCTAACGGTATAGAATGCTACGTTGAAAACTCAAAACTTTATATCAATGTCTATACTTTTCAGTGTTAGATCAGATGTCATCCTCCACAGCATTCGAGTATGCAATCGTTTTATGATTTTGTATAACGTTCTCAAGCGAAGACGATGCATTCGCTGGTAATATCAATATTTTAGCAAAACAGAAATAACAAAAAATAGCAAACTCTCGCTAGTACATGCTGGCGTGTAGCTTGCATGTGTGTTAATAATCTGAATATGATATCCTGTAGTATGATATAGTATCAAAAATAGCATCACCGATCAGTGATATATCAATGACATAATAGAAAGTATCACCATTGATAAACATATAGCAACGGAAAGAAAACATATGATGAAATCTAGTGTTATATTCTTTCAAAGCCAAGGTTTTTTCAGATAACTACTTGAAAAGGAATTACATTGCATATATCTGTATGCTACTAATATCTAGCATTTTCTATCTGTAAGAAATCACATATGTCATTGGTTTTAATTTCTAGCCTCGTCTCACATTATTAACCATAGACATCTCCAACCGAACATGATTTGTCAGTATGTACCATGCTGTCACTATTTGATTTAAATCTCTGTGTAGCCACAACATTGAGACACAAACACACGCGTGGCGAGTGGTCCAGGGATCTGGCTCGATATGTTTACAGTCATGAGCCTAACATCCCAACTATTATGCACATCGGAAACACTATCGGGACACTATCGCGTTATTATTTGCCACTCAACTGAAGATTGGCAGAACTGAGCGAGCCTCAGAAATGTACCTTGAAACTTGCCATATCCAGTCCGAATCACGCCAAGGGCAATTATGTTTAAATCTTCTGTGGTCTATAAAATACAAGCATAACATGAAGTGCATTAGCTAAAGTGTTTAAAAATAAGTCTTTTGTCGCCTAATAAAAAATGATATTCAAACTTTTGAAATTTCTGTATTGGAACGTGAGCACGCAACAACGTTTTGACAAGAAAACCTTACATGGTCATTCAGCAAAATATCTTTAAGTATTGGTTTACAGCGACCACTATAACATTCATGCATATCAACAAGTAAAAATGGATAGGAAAAGTTAAATTTAAAAACAAATGGGCATATCTATCACTCAAAGTCTTTCCAGTCAATGTAGAATAAAGTGGATTTTACAGAAGGAAAAATTAAGTTAATTTGACTGCAATATTTCACTTAAGTAACTGATATTATGTCCCTTTTTGTGTATGTATTTGCAGTTAACAAGTTGGATCTACAATTGTGCTGTATCGGATTAGTTTTCACTGAATTCTCAAGTCACTAAAATTTAGTAGATGTCAGCTCTATGAAATCCCGTTGGGGGAACTGTTTCTATGGTGATGTGCTAAATAGAGAAAATCCATTGAGTGGCTTACTATTGTTGTTTCTTGTGTATTTTTAGCTGCGTGAACACTATGGTAAGTAAATCTTCCATTTGCTAACAATCTCCATTCTTTCCAGCGCTGTCGACTTTCTAAGAAAAAAACATTCAATAGACTCACTCTTCATCCCCTGATTAAGTCATTTAATAACCTCATATAGAAATAATCAACGGACGTTCACAGTAGAAAGATTTGGATGAATAACGTCGATGATATAAATCATAAAGACTCTGTTGCTTGTTAATATATAGAAAAATGAAACAAATTTCATAAGAAATGGCTTTGTCATCTAATTTCTGAAGACAGACAAATATTAAGTCAATATCTTTTTTTGGCTATTATTTAGCATATAATAAAGACAAGAAAAAGACATTAAAATATCAATTGTTATTATATTTTTATTAACAAATATGTTCAACAACTAATTCAATTTAAAAAGAAAAAATATTTGCAAAACTGAAATCATAATTACATTAAAGTTGTTAATATCTCGGACAAATATTGTACCGCTACTTGGATAAAGTTTAATATTCTTTCAGAGTTTATAAAACAATACTTTAACGAAAAGATTTTTGGTTGGAATTATTATATGAGTTTTCTTTTATAGATTTTTGTGCTTGCGATTTCCTTCGCTTTCTCTTTTTTCCTCTCCTATTGTGTTATCGTTGGTAACGCATCGCTGGCTTTCCACAAAAGATTTAAGCGGCACTTCCCAATCACATTCTTTCTGCTATGAACCTGAGAAATATATCAAATTAAAATTACAAATGATGTTAACATTTTGGGGTTCAAGCTGTTACAATACAAAGGTCAGTCTGGTGGAAATATCATGCTATAACATTTCCCCTCTTAATGAAATATTTATCAGAAACAAATATCGGAACCCAACGTTTATACAAACAGGTAACGATGTAAAGAAAAATCGTTCGACTGAAGCGTAATCTTATATGAAGAGAACTAGTTGTGTTTACACTTCTGCTCAGATGGTTCAATAGCATTGCAATATTGATTGAACGTTCAAAATGAAAATTTTGAAAGAAATATTATTGACTCGCAAAAAGAAAGAGAAAAAAAATGATAAACTGGTACTAGTATTCTTCAAGAGATATGAAGATGAGAAAAAAAAACATCATATTTCGGAAATCGTTTCCTTCCAAAGCGTTTATTTGGTATTAAGGTCATCCGTACAGCAGATTTCAGTGTATAAACAACAAAATTTATCAAATTTCAAATCAAAAATATCAAAGATGTTATCAAGATGTCATGATTTTGTTTACATATTACTGATGTCCTGTAATAGATATTCTTCTCGTGTTTAATACAGCGATTGGAGTTTTACTGGGGCGAAAACATATTCGCAGCTATTAAGTAAATGTTTGCCTTTATGTTATGATAAAAGTAATTTTTCATTAAATCGAAGGATTACTCTATATATTTGGTAGAGTACAAATTTATGATTCTTTAAGAAGAACAGTATTGACAGTAAGTTCAAAGTTTTGACCAGCGAATCCATCATCGGGTTGAGACGCTTTCGACTTTCTGCACTAAGTTTAGTTCTGTTTCAATCAAAAATATGTTATTTGGTAGGTTTTCATACCATGGTGTTATGGAGGATTTTTATTGATTAAATTTGGTTATTCCACAAGGATATTATATGCGTTTGTGTGTGTGGTGTGTGTATGTGTATGTGTGTTATGTACGTGTATGTATTATGTATGTTTATATTATATGTATGCATGTGTGCATGCATGACTGTTAATTGGACACTGTATGGTGTTGCGACTTTTCGGCGGCACACATGCTGCAGGTGGTGATTGAGGAACGAGTGTTTCTACAGTTACATTTCTTGCATGTTATTTTCAATCACTTGATTTCTCATGTAGAATATACACTTTCAATTTCTTTCGTAAAGTATTAAAAGCTACCAGACTTCCCATGTTGCGCCCTTGCTATATCAGACACAAAAATAACACCTTGTTTCTGACATATGGAGGAAAAAGGGGAAGATCGGTTTAAGGAAGTCGCCAATAGTTTGGTAATTTTTATTAGTGTCAGTAGTTTCCGTTGCTGAAGTATGTTTCATTAGCATTTTTCAAAAGTGTGTTAAGTCCACATACGACAGTTTTGGAGACATATTTCTGACTGAAAATATCATATATGCATGGAGTTACAATTTTATGCACACAATAAAGTATTATTATTGTTAAGCTGAAACTGTTCCGTATGCGAAAAGAAATGCAATGGTGAAATTATTTTTTCGTTTTCTGTAAAAACCACGTTTTGGACTTCCGACACTTTTGCATGATAGCAACGATATATTCTTTTATTCTTTTCTTTCTTCAGTCATTTGACTCCGGCTATGCTGGAACTCCGCATTTAGTCGAAGAAATCGACCAAAGGACTTATTCTTTGAAAGCCTAGTACTTATTTTATCAGTCAATTTGATGAACCGCTATGTTACAGGGACGTAAAAACACCAACATCGATTGTCAAGAAATGGTGGGGGAGAAACGAATATATATATATATATATATATATATATATATATATATATATATATATATATATGTATGTATGTATGTGTGTGTATATATATATATATATATATATATATATATATATTACGACGGGCTTCTTTCAGTTGCCGCCTACCAAATGCACTCAGAAGGCTTTCGTTGGCCCGAGACTATAGTAGAAGACACTTGCCGAAGGTGCCACTTGGAATCATGTGGTTGGTAAGCAACCGTTCCTGCGCATTAGATTTTGCCTTCGTTTCAATATATATATGTATAAGTATATATATATATATATATATATATATATAGTAATAATAATAATAACATCGAAAAATACCTTACAAATGGGAACCCAGGTTCGAAATTTCCCCGAGACACCTGATGAAGGCTGGAGACTAGATGAGCCGAAACGTTGTGTTAACATCAAACAAGATGAAGTCAAATATCCGTCAAATGTAAATAATGTAATTAATGTAGACTGGCCCTTAATATTACATTCACCTTAGTAATTCCTTTATTAACTATTGGGTGATTTTTAATATTGCTTCGTCATTATGAGACAATACTTAATATATTTCATTGTTCCACTATCGATCTCACATATTTCTGTTTACATTGCTCACAATACTTATCATACACTGATTGTAGATGGATTCTGTAGTTGTATTTCTTATTGATGTTACTGTTGTATTTAATCAGGCCCGGCCTATTTGAATGGATACAGAATCACTAATGTAGCATTTCGTTCGTGAAGAAGAAAACTTCTTTATTATATATTAATAATATTTCGTAAAGCTTTCATAAATTTACGCATTTTTGAGAATGTGCTTAAGAAATAGTTGTCAAGTTCCCAACCTTGCAAACCAATTATGGAGACCCCACTAGAATTTAAGATAATTCCAACATCTGCAGTAATTTAACTTGTATCAGAAAGAAATGTAACTAAATAATAACATGAAGTCTCTATCTTTCTCTATCGTTTCTGTCGAAAATATTCACTGACCAGGCGTTATGTATGAACTCAGCGAATTGTGACTAATTTACTTCTTTATTAGATCCCTAAAATAAATTATTCTCGACAGTAATCTTATATTTCTTCAATGATAGAATCATATTATCAACTTAGGTTTGGTTTTCTGTTTCTCTTCAGTTATTACGCCAGGATATTACTGTCTAACCTTACAACTATTGCTTTCTATTATAAAATGTTGCATTAGAGAATCTAGTATATGTATCATAATTACAAACGTGTGAGTATTGTGTGTGTATATATATAGTCTAATACCTTACTACATTCGGTTTGTTGAGTAGATTGAACGTGCGCAATGTTCTAATCTCGAAAGAGACATGTTTATTATTCAGAATTACAGGGTCGAGGAAGATGGATCTGTTGATTGTTGGTGCAGCATTTCAGTAGTCGTATCAAGCATGTTGTATTTTGTTTAAAACGGAGGAGCTGATAAGGCATTCATGTGTGCCTTATTCTGTATGAACACCTGAAACAATAAATGAATATTACACGTTACTAAGAAATCCGAATTCCTAACGGTGGTTGTTGTAACGTATTACAAAAACAATAAATATAATTAATAAGTTGGTCGTAATTACTCCAATCGAAAACTGACTGACTATTTACTAATGTTCATGTTTCAGCCAGTACTTATTTAAGTCATTTAATGTAAACAAGCTCCATGAAATACAAACTGGAATATATTTAGGCGAATATCAATAGCTGCTGCTTTCTTCTAGTTTAACATTTCCTAATAATATATCTTTAATGTACTTGTGTATTTCTCAACGAAATGTCTTATTTTTGGTATTTGAAAAATGTTCAAACGTTTCAGATGCCATTTTTACCTCTTTAATTTTCTATATTGTTCATGTAGTTTTGTTACTATGCACTCCTGTCTCGTCTCTGACATTTGAAGTCGTCTTGAATTTTATCAGACGCTGCTACAAAGCACCGTTATTCACCGACAGACAATCAAACGGTTACAATACGTCGAAGGATAAACTAATTAAGCTTTGAGTACAGCAAGTTGTTCTTAGAGATTTCAACTGACGATTTTAATTTTGTCTCTTTAATAGCAATGTTCAAGAGAATAATAACTCAAGTGTTTACGAAAGGAAACTGGAAACAATATAATATGCAGGTGGACAGAAAGGATAATGACAGGGAAAATACAACTAAATTAATATAATTGACGTGCCAATGTATTATAACATTTCACAAGATTTCTGTTAAAATATTATTCCTATTTTCAATTAGTATTAAAACCGCCAGAGAAACTGAAAATAGAACACTCTATAAACTTAACATCTCTCAGAATTTATGCAAATCATTAATCCACATCATATTACTGGTAGTTGCTGCTGATATTTGTGTGTCCCTAGGCCAGCTCACATCGAGTAGAACGAACCAAAGGCATTCAATGTCTCTCCAGCATTAATCATGTCTATTTTTGTTCTCAGAACCACATTTTTGTAAGACGGTAGAATGTAAATTAAGGCAGGGTTTAACTTCTGTTTCTAGCAAATGCAAATCGCAGATAGATGCTCTGTCATTGGCTCTAATGATTCCTGGTTACAGTTAATGATGCTCCTTAGCATCAGACCGTCCCTGGTTTACTAACTTTATCGTCAAAATAATTCAACTTCCTTCATCATCACAACTGTTTGTATGTCAATGCGAAGCTTCTTCAATATATTTTCCCTTATTTTTTGGGGGTTCTTTTTAATGGTCTATTATTGTATGGAAAAATATTTGCCTTTAGTTTGTAGCAGATCAAGCAACGGTATGTAGGTTACTTTACTGAGTTCTTATTGCTGTTATTGCTGTGGCTTCTCTGACATTTGTCCTGATAAAGCAGCTAAGTTCAATAGCGTCCCACAAGTTACCATTTTGTATTTATTTTTCTTAGACAATAAATGTTTCTAGCACTAAAGTAGACAATATTCCCTCCGTTTATTGGATACATCGTATTTGATTGCTCATTAGATGCACGCCAATTCCAGCAGAGCTTATTCAGGGACAATAGTTTTTAGTACATTAAAATATGTAATATCAATCGAAATTCTCAAATAAGATCAATGTTTTGAACCTTATTCAAGACAAAATGGTATGACTGAAACTTTGTTACTGTTTCTAGCAGGTAGCATAACCTTGTAGAGGCTGTTTGTTTGCCAGAAACTTCCCAATCTCCAGCTTTTATGACATTGCGTAGGAGAGCATAAACCAAAGTGAGCCTTTGTTAAGAGGTGATTTTAAAAGAGGTTTGGCATTTATTTATAGCAGCATATTCGACCGTTATACAATCTGCAATCTCACCGTGTATATTCTAACTGTTTTGTAGTTTGAAGAAAGAAATGGTGTTCTAAGCATAAACTCCTTGCAATATTCTCTTACCAATATGGCGGCGGGCTAGCAGAATCGTTACCACCCCGGGCGAAGTGCTTACCGGTTTTCCTTCTTTCTTTACGTCCTGGCTTCGCATTCCACCGAGTCCAACTTTGCCTTTCGTCCTTTCAGGTCGATAAAATAAGTACCAGTTGAATCCTGGGGTAGATCTAATCGACTTAACCACGACTCCAAAATTGCTGGCATCGTGCTAAAACTAGAAACCAATATTCCCCTATCTCACTTTTGTTTTCGATTTCAATTGAACGGAGATGTTTTTGATGTGATTACCGCCATACTCTCCATAAAATAACAAAAGGGGATTCCTGTCATTAGATATTAGCCCTTAATTTAATAATTTAAACTTTGTACTGTAGGCATCACAGTGCTCCGCTATAACAATTTTATCGACGCTGAAATGATGTAAGGCATGATCGGCCTCGGAAGAAATTTAACTCAAAGCATAAAGCCTGAAGAAATGTCACTTATCGGTTTGGCTTGCTAAGTATTCTGTCACTATCCCGCATTATGCCAGAAATCACCATGTCATCGATGTGAGAAACCTTTCAAGTTACCTTGGTAGTTTCTTGGTGAGAAGAATCTATATAAATATTAACCTGTGTGTGTGTGTGTGTGTGTGTGTGTGTGTGTGTGTGTGTGTGTGTGTTTGTGTGTGTGTTTGTGTGTGTGTGTTTGTGTGTGTGTGTGTGTGTAGTTGAAATTTATAGAAGACAAAAGACGAAGATAGATGTATGAACAACAAACAAGTGTATCAGTTTGACGGTCGGGAAAATGAAAATAAGTATTTTATGTTTCGAGCCTACAGTCTTCAAAAGAAACAAATGAGAAAAAATATAGAGAACGAAAACCAAAACAACTCAGAGTTCAGCAGTCCAGCATGGAATATATGTATATGTGTGTGTATATATATATATATATATATATACATGCCAGAGATCCTAACAGTTTCAGTCCAACATATGTCACTGAAGTTTTCAATCGGTTGATGATGGCAAGTGGTATTCGTCTTTTGTTGTTTGTTATATTCCCTTCTTTCCGAGTTCAATTTCAGCTCAGTTATGTGATCAATCTTTTAGTAGCCATGAAATATCATTCAGCGATTCATTTCATTATGCAACTCCTGTTAACTTAAATATTATCTAACAATGTGAGTGATCAATATATCCTGACTAAGTTGCAGGCACGGAGGATCGTTAAACACATTAATAGTAATAATATATCGATCATACGCATGGGTACTTGCGCAAATAGTCGATTATATTCCACTCGGTATTTGGTTTTTGCTCGTTTATCGACCAACAAATCATAAAAGAAATAAAATGAAGTAATAAAGCGCCCTACCTGAAAGGCAAGGAACATGCAAGTTTGTCTTCTGGCTGCTTAAAGATTTTCCAAGAAAAAAAAATTATATCTTCGACACAAGAGCTCAAATTTACGGGAGAGAAGCAGTTGAGGATATCGTTTGCATCCTTTCAGAAATATATTAGCCGTTTCTGTATTTCATTGATTACGGACCGAGGAAAAAGCAAAGCTAACCTCAGAATGTGAAGAGGCCGAATAAATATCGCGAGTGATTTTGTCTGCTATGATAATGATTCTCCGAATCTACCGCCTTATTAGAAGAAGGAAAATGATAGTCTAAATAGCAAGTTTTGTAATGGAAATTGCAGCCCTCACTTGGTGGAAGCAGCCAAAGTAATTCACTTTCTCATTTGCTCTCTATTTACGTATCCTTTATTATTAATACGTTTGTATCTCCCATAATCGATAAGTCGTCATCAGTATATATGTCTAGGTATTCTTTCTATAGTATTTTACGAGGAAAGAAGAAACCCGAAACCCTCTGTGAGGTTTCTTAACATGCACGACATAAGATACAGATTTCACTTGACTCCTACATAACAAACCGTCTCAAAACTGGAAGGATGATACAATTATGAGTATATAAAATTCAGGGTTCATAATGTTACTTGTGTTTATCGTAATTTCCTCCTACATCTGCTCTATATACCCTCTCTAATATGAATTCTAAGAACAATGTTAGATTAACAACTATCCTAGAGCCTGACTGCATAATGATAATCTACATGGAGCTCTATCTCTTATATAATTGACCGTGTATGAGTATGTTTTGGAGTAAAAGTGCAATGTATATTCGGATGAATTCAACAAGGCCCTGCTTTACATCTGATGAAACTTAATACAAATAGCAAGTAGCCTTTGAAATTTAAAACTCAAAGAAAAAGAGAGGGGTTAAAATACAGAAAACTACACGTATAACAAAAATAACATACCAATAAATCTAATCATTACGAAACTATGTTCAGTTAGCTGTATTTATTTGACATGGATATGCGTCCCATAGTATTTCATCTCTCGTATCAAGTGTTTCGGCTCATCAGTTAAACATCCGATTTAGTTCAAACATATTTACCTATTTCTTCCAAGATATCCTCATAGTCTTCCATTACGTTCTCTATTTTTTTATTATTATTATTAACAAAAAATAACAAACTATTATATCTCTACAGACCAATGAACATATGATGGACACATTAAAGCAGATGCATATATAAATAATAGAGATACGCAGAAAATATTGATCTTTATGAAAATAGACTGTTTAGTTATAGGAGGAAAATGTTTATGTAAGATTCCATGTAAACTGAGAGTGAATATAACATTTAACTATGCTTAGTTTACAAACATCACCGCATTTACTCACACATATACGTACACACAAAGGCACACTCACCCACGCACACATACATATGTGTGCGTGTATGTGTGTGTGTATGTACGTGCGTGCGTGTACGTATGTTCATTCAAAGTCTGCTTTAATAGAGTCTACTTTATCGATTTTCCTGTGTAGGTTGCTGCATGTAATTTATGTATATTCAATTTTTCATATTTTCATACTTAAATAACATGTATTCAAACATATTTACATAGTCATGCTTTTCACTCTCTGCCCCCTCTTTCTCTCAGTATATACATACATATATATATATATATATATATATATATATATATATATATATATATATATATATATATATATATATACATATACGTCTCTCTCTCTCTCTCTCTCTCTCTCTCTCTCTCTCTATATATATATATATATATATATATATATATATATATATATATATATACATGTATATATATATACATATATATAAATGTATATATATACATGCAGATATATGCACACATACATATTCATATATGTACTTATGCATATATCAATATATACATATCTATATGTCAATCTACCCATCTATACATACATATACGTAGTTGTTTACATATATTCCTGTTTGCTTCACTCTCTATATTGCGGTTATGATGGCGTTCCTTTAAGGTATATTTTATACGATTGACCCCCATACTTCTCTTGGCTTTGATACTTAATTTTTCCAACTCTATTTTACAGTATAATTTCTCGAATAAACTCCGCTCGAGCTCTTGAAATAGATCATGATAAAAAATGTATGGAAAGAGTCATAGATATGTAAAAATAAGCAGATACATATGGCATGAGTGTGTTCCCTGTGAGTTTACCAAATTTTGCTCATAAGAATGCTTTGTTAATCCTAATTTGTTGAAATGGGAGAATTACAGAATGTACAACGTTGTCGATACACATTAAAAATGCGTGTTCAGTAAAATCTTTCATACTCTATCATGCACACATGCAGACACACACACACGTACGCATACGCACATACACACAGACATGTATAGGTTTGTGTATGTATATAACTGCACCATTGTCTATACTTATAAAGAGTTTTCAAATTCTAAAGGCAAATTCGGATTAATTCGACAAGGATCTGCTATTCATCCATTCAGGTGGACTTCGATACCTGTTCATACACGTCCTGTCGCAAATCAAAGCAAAAACTGTCTTACATTAGCACAACCTCCTCCACACACCTATCGTGTTCAATAGTCTAGTTATAAGTGTCACTAAGATGATTCCGAGCCGGTCCTGAAGTAAAGACATTTTCGACGCCACTCCGGCTATTAAAAATGAATCTTTGGCGTCCGGGCCCTAACATACACAAAAGGAAGCATCACCGTAATGTTTTTGGTTTGCCCCACCCTTCTCATTCAATGTCGTGACTTACGTGGAAAGGATATTCTTTTAGTCAGAGGACAAACATTCCATTCACTCAGATAGATGCAAGCGTTTGTTTAATAGACACAACTTAAGGGTCTGTTTCAATAGTGCGTCAAACGGTAAGAGCAACATGTGAGCATGTGTAAACCACGCGCAGAGGCATGATGCTTATGCAAGGTTAACAACGAGTGCCCAGTGGTGGGTCGATGCAATTCTGAATATGTAGTCTATGAGGCAGAAATTGTGACCAACACTTGCGACTGAAGCGGCAGAAGGAAGTTTAACGGCAAATATACCCATTAAGGGAGCGATATATTTTCACAAAATTAGACCAACCTAAAGGAGCATTATTGCTCTTCGTAAAAGATGAAACAGATCGAGAGCTAACATTACGGTGTAATGCAATATTCGGTAGGCAAATAGCTACTAACGTTACCATTAAATTTGTCTCCGCTATTGATGAGCATTTTCCGAAATCAAGAAATATACAATAGAATTTTAGAATTTTTAAACAGCACACTGTTAGACTAGGTTTCTTCGCCAGAGAAATCTTCGCTAAAATTATAGCTAGCATAACAGTAGGTGAATATATGAATTCCAAAACATAATAGACAGAAGTAAACTAATTATTAGAAGCAATAGTGCTAAAAACATTTCGACAATTATAATAGCTATGTACAAAGACCTGAAAAGGTAGACAGTCAACGTAGTAAGATTTGGAATAAAGCAATAACAGGGAACGAAAGTATAACGCACGCCAAACGGTTGGCAGACAGTGGAAGGGAGGCAACCGTTACATTTCATAATACAGCTCGACCAGAACCAGTAACTACTTGGCAAAATTAAGTTTAAATATAACATGGAAGATTTTAACTGAAATGTTAAAATTTGCTGACCTGTAGACAGGGAATCGGGGGAAATATCTAGTTTTGGACTCAATAGCACAACAGGTTTTAGCATCGGGAGAAATCATTGTAGCTGTCACGGAAACAGAAACTTCTCATTTGAGAGTCAATATCTAAAGAAATAATATAGTGTACAGATGAAAGGCTACGTCTGTTGGAATGTCGCACTTTTATATAGGATCATGCTCGACAAATTTCAAGACGAGACTGGTAAATCATTTAACTTCTTTTAGGGGCAGGGGGAAACGTATAACACGAGCTTAAACGTGTTTATCTGGTCTCTTAATGATAAAAACACTGACTTTAATACAGAATTGGAAATAATACTAAATCGGGGAAAAAGATGAAATTTATTCAGAGAAGATATATTCCATATTTTCCTGACCAAAAACAAGCTCCTTAATAGTAGACAAGAACAAAAACCTTATAGAAGGACATTTAAATATCTCCACAGAAAAGACCTTAATTAAGAAGTCGACGCTAAAAGAGTAGATGCTTAGGTTTATGTGGTAACTATCAATGTAATATCTATTTGGCCTTCATCAATTTCTAATTATAATTCTCCACACATTAAACTACATATTTGCTGCAGTACATATAGAGCGATGGCACTACATGTAAATTAAAATGTGATTTATAAAATGAACTATTCAGTTTGTACGGACAAAGTAAGTTCTTTTTATTTAGATATTCAATTTTAATTCTATCTAAATTAGGGACCAATAGCTGTACGCAATATCTAGATCCATTGCTATTCCACCTGAGGAAAATGATTTTTGTTCTTCTTTCTAAATATAGTCTGATATATTTGAAGGCCTACTATCCTGGGAACCCACACCAAGGGCCATTAGAGGGTCCACATCCTAGCAATCTTTACAGCCATGTCACTTCAGCAAATCTCCGTCTCACATATTTTGAACGCAAAACCCCCTGAGTGCCCTTGTTTTAATATTGTAATTTAGTTGTTTGGTACAGATAAAACAGCAACACATATTAATCTAAATCAAATACAATAATGTCATCTAAAGGAGACATAGAAGTATACTTTTACAGGTACGAGGCTTTCGAAAGCCTAATATGTGTAAAATGAAAATTGAAAACGCCAAGACATATATATATTTCACATATCGAATTATATTCGATTATGTTTAAATATAAACTTATCTGTGCTATGTCAGACTGTACCAGGTACACGGGTTGGCACGTTAGGTTTTCGTTAATTATCTGCTGGCAACTTACAAGTCTGTAACCCTAAATAATGATTTACCTTGGCACGGAACCTGTCTTCGCAAAAAATATGAATTAAATAATCTGCGAGACAGTATTTAACTTCAAATGCAGCACGGTATGCACGCACACACACATAGGCACACACACACTCATTGAAACACACACACATACATTACATGTAGATACAAAGTGATACAAATGAGATAGAATATATATATATATATATATATATATATATATATAGATAACAAAACTGTCCGACGAACGGGAACGTGAAACTCTGAGTAAGAGATTTTGTGATATTTCTGCTGCTTCTGCTTTTAATAAAGCATATTACTCTACCTTGCTTCACATTAATGTGAAACAAGGTATCTATCTATATATATATATATATATATATATATATATATATATATATATATATATATATATATATATATATACGAACACACACGTGTGTGTCCCATATAGAAAGCAAGGGTTTCAGGTTGATAAACGTTTTGCGATCATCCATTACCGAACTTGACTGAATGTTACGTGCATCTTACTCGACATTCCATTTAACATAGGTACAACGGAATTTGCCCCTGCATTTAATGGTTTAGAGAATGTACTTAGAACCAAAATAAATAACGATTATTCGCTTACGTCCTAAGGGCAGTAGTTGCTTTGTGATAGGCAAGCAAGCTTCATATCATGATATTAAACATTATCACCGGCATGACTTTTGATTGATTTGAAACTACAAAACGCTAGAATCAGCCAAAATATAAAGTTCGATATAATCACTAAAAAACCCCAATAAGACACCTTATCAAGACAGTAGTCCCAAAAATGTAGTTCGTGAAATGATATTTTCTTTTAATATGATATTGCATACAACAGCTCAATGCAAAATACCTATCTTAAATTTGTGTCTTCCAAACATATAATCTGTCTCTGCAATACGAACCATTTTATATGGAATATCTTGCTTCATGTCATAAATTTAATACCAGATATTTCCATTCGCTGCATGCTTCTACATTTTACTACTCGTCCATTATTATGTTGTTCATTAGCGTTGAGGCATATAATTTATTGCATATAATAATAACATACAGACAATCAATTACAATTCTATCATTCGCTAGCCACGTTTAAACTATATCTATGACAGACCTGATATGCAAATATACAGAAAAATATTCTATTGTAATTATGTATTATACAAACATGCGTAACACAGATACTTACAAACTAGGCACTCGCATGCATACAACTATTGTACACATAGAAATGATTGCATACAAACACACACAACATACGTTTGCATATAACAGCCTACACATCTTTCTATCTCCTATTTCTCTCAAGTTCTCTCTCTCCAACTGTCAATCAATCTGTCAGTCTATCTCTCTGCCTGACTATCTCTCTCCGTCTTCATATATATACATCACACATACACATATGTGGGTTATGTATACGAAAGTGTGCGGGTGCGTGTATATATATATATATGTGTATATATATATATATATATATATATATATATACATATATATACAGCCAACATACATATATATCATCATCATCATCATCATCGTTTAACGTCCGCTTTCCATGCTAGCATGGGTTGGACGATTTGACTGAGGACTGGTGAAACCGGATGGCAACACCAGGCTCCAGTCTGATTTGGCAGAGTTTCTACAGCTGGATGCCCTTCCTAACGCCAACCACTCAGAGAGTGTAGTGGGTGCTTTTACGTGTCACCCGCACGAAAACGGCCACGCTCGAAATGGTGTCTTTTATGTGCCACCCGCACAAGCCAGTCCAGGGGCACTGGCAACGATCTCGCTCGAAAATCCTACAGGAGCCAGTCAGGCGGTACTGGCAACGGCCACGCTCAAAATGGTGCATCTCATGTGCCACCCGCACAAGAACCAGTCCAGGGGCACTGGCAACGATCTTACTTGGCTTGCCGGGTCTTCTCACGCACAGCCCATTTCCAAAGGTCTCGGTCCGTAGTCATCGCCTCGGTGAGGCCCAATGTACGAAGGTCTTGCCTCACCACCTCAGCCCAGGTCTTCCTGGGCCTACCTCTTCCACGGGTTCCCTCAACTGTTAGGGTGTGGCACTTTTTCACGCAGCTATCCTCCTCCATTCTCACCACATGTCCATACCAGCGCAATCGTCTCTCTTGCACGCCACAACTGATGCTTCTAATGTTCAGCTTTTCTCTCAAGATACTTACACTCTGACGGGTATTCACATTGACATTACACATCCAACGGAGCATACTGGCTTCATTCCTTGCGAGCTTACGTATGTCCTCAGCAGTTACAGCCCATGTTTCACTGCCATGTAGCATGGTTGTTCGTACGCATGCGTCATACAGTCTGCCTTTTACTCTGAGTGAGAGTCCCTTTGTCGCCAGCAGGGGTAAGAGCTCTCTAAACTTTGCCCAGGCTATTCTTATTCTAGCAGCTACACTTTCAGCGCACCCACCCCCACTACTAACTTGGTCGCCCAGATAGCGGAAGCTATCGACTACCTCTAGTTTTTCACCCTGGAATGAGATAGAAGTTGTTTCCTGTTTGTTTGCAGTCTTTATTGCACCTGAACATCTGCCACAAACAAAAACTAACTTGCTAGTTAACCTGCCTTTGATGTTGCTGCACCTCTTATGTGTCCATAGCTTGCACCGGGTACATCTTATAGAGTTACTACCTACTCCTTTTCTACATACTGAGCAGGGCCATCTACCTGAAGGGGTTTGTGTTTTATCTACCTTCCTACTTATTAGGATTTTGGTTTTAGCTAGGTTGACTCTAAGGCCCTTCAATTCTAGACCTTGCTTCCACACCTGAAACTTCTCCTCTAGTTCTGATAGTGACTCCGCAATTAGGGCAAGGTCATCAGCATAGAGGAGCTCCCAGGGGCAACCTGTCTTGAACTCCTCTGTGATTGCCTGGAGGACTATGGTAAATAATAGGGGGCTGAGGACGGAACCTTGGTGGACCCCTACCTCTACCCGGAATTCATTGCTGTACTCATTTCCAACCCTCACCTTACTGGCCGCATCTCTGTACATGGCTCGCACAGCTCTCACTAGCCATTCTTCTATCCCAAGTTTCCTCATTGACCACCAGATAAGGGATCGGGGGACCCTGTCAAAGGCTTTCTCCATGTCAACGAAAGCCAGGTACAGAGGTTTATCCTTGGCTAGGTATTTCTCTTGCAACTGTCTCACTAGAAATAAGGCATCAGTAGTGCTTTTACCTGGCACGAACCCAAACTGCATCTCATCTAAATTGATTCGCTCCCTAATTAGTTGGGCTATGACCCTCTCTGTAACTTTCATAACCTGATCTAACAGCTTGATGCCTCTGTAATTATTTGTATCTAAAGCGTCCCCTTTACCTTTGTAGCAGTTGACTATGATGCTGCTACACCAGTCATAGGGTATGACTCCTTCGTGTATCACCTGGTTCGTAATACGGGTGACTAGGCTATAGCCAACACTGCCAGATATTTTGAGCATCTCTGCAGTGATTCCTGATGGGCCGGGGGCTTTCCCGGTCTTCATACTCTTAATTGCTTTATCTACCCTGGTACTATCAACTCGGATAGCTGGTCCCTCTATTGGGTCGACATAAGGCAGGCTCTCTTTCTCCCATTCATTCTCTTTATTAAGCAATCTATCGTAGTGGCATCTCCAGACCTCTTTCTTTGCATCCTCATTTAATGCAAGCGTACCATCATCCATGCGAACACATTTCTCTCCTACAACATCACTATTCTCTCTCCTACACTGTCTTGCAACCCGAAATACCTCGAGTCTTTGGTCCTCACGGCGCAGAACATTGGCAAATCTTTCCTTATCTGCTTCCCCTCTGGCTAAATAAACCTGTCGCCTAGCCTCCCTTCTGGCACATTGGTACAATTCCCTGCTACCACCGTTCTTCCAGTCCTTCCAAGCTTGTTTCTTTTGTCTAATAGCCCTGTCTACCTCCTTGTTCCACCACCACGTTACTCTGGGTTGGGAGGGGACCTTACACCACCCACAAATCTGGTCGGTGGCTTTCAACAGGTTGTCCCGCAGAAATCTCCAATTGTCTTCCACGTTGTATGATGCTATATCCCCTTCTATTTCGTTAAATGCTTCAAGTAACTTGTCTCTAAGTCTCTGTCCGTTTGCAGGGTCTTTAAGCTTCCACACCCTTCTTCTCCAAGCCTGTCTAATTCTGGGCACCCATTTTGCCTTGATCCCAAAGTCGCTAACTACTAATCTATGTTGTGGGGTACATTCTTCGCCAGGGTAGGTTTTGGCATTTATAAGCCGCCCTCTTTCCCTATTTCTGGCGAGGATGTAGTCGATTTGGCTAGAGTGTCTGCCGGAGCGGTAGGTGACTAGGTGACTGGCAGGTTTCCTGAAGTTGGTATTGCAGACTATAAGATTGGTTGCATCACAGAACTCCAGCAGTCTGGTTCCCTCCTCGTTGCGGGAACCGAAGCCATAGCCTCCATGTATGCCATGGAAGCCCCCAGCACGACGTCCGACATGACCGTTGAAGTCTCCAGCCACAAAGAGAAGGTCCCTGTCACTCGTCGACGAGGTAGTTTGCAAGAGGGTGTCATAGAATTGGTCTTTCAGACCATCTGGTAGCCCAGGTTGAGGTGCATAGGCTGAGATGACAGTAGCTAATCTATGATGAAGCACTAGTCTGATCTTAAGTACTCTGTCACTTACTCTAACGACCTCGATGACCTTATCCACCCATTTCTCCGCTAGAAGTATTCCTACGCCCCCGACCCCGTCAGTGTTCCCTGCCCAGAAAATCTTGTACCTGTGTTCTTTGCCTGTGAGGAACCTTGCAGAACCTCCTCTCCATCTTACTTCCTGGATGCAGCACATATCTACGCATCTCCGTTGAAGCATCTCAACAATTTCACCAGATCTACCTTTCAGCGTGCCGACGTTGAGAGTGCCAATCCTAACAGTATGGGTGTTGGGGGTGTGGGCCTGTAGCCTGGGAAGAGGAAAAGCAGTGTCGTGTACCTGAAAAGAAAACTTGCAATTGGAAGAATTCATAAGCAAAACATTACCTACAACCTGCAAACATTTCTCAACCTTAATGCGCTACCCAAAGGTAGGGGAGAGGATGGCCAAGGCCACTAGATGGGTTCCGGGAGACAGCCGAGGTTGACAGGATGACAAAGGGATGAACTTCCGGTGGAGGGGGCGGGATGACAGAGGAATGAACTTCCGGTGGAGGGGGTGGGATGACAGAGGAATGAACTTCCGGTGGAGGGGGCGGGATGACAGAGGAATGAACTTCCGGTGGAGGGGGTGGGATGACAGAGGAATGAACTTCCGGTGGAGGGGGTGGGATGACAGAGGAATGAACTTCCGGTGGAGGGGTGGGATGACAGAGGAATGAACTTCCGGTGGAGGGGGTGGGATGACAGAGGAATGAACTTCCGGTGGAGGGGGTGGGATGACAGAGGAATGAACTTCCGGTGGAGGGGGCGGGATGACAGAGAAATGAACTTCCGGTGGAGGGGGTGGGGTGACAGAGGAATGAACTTCCGGTGGAGGGGTGGGATGACAGAGGAATGAACTTCCGGTGGAGGGGGGGTGGCAGAGGAATGAACTTCCGGTGGAGGGGGTGGGATGACAGAGGAATGAACTTCCGGTGGAGGGGGTGGGATGGCAGAGGAATGAACTTCCGGTGGAGGGGGTGGGATGACAGAGGAATGAAACTTCCGGTGGAGGGGGTGGGATGACAGAGGAATGACAGACGAATGAACTTCCGGTGGAGGGGGTGGGAGGGCGGGTTACCGCCAGCGAGTAGAGAGGGCTCTTAATTGTAGATTTTAAATATTTGAGAGACAACAATGCATAAATCGTAATTTTTTTTTAAAAGAGCAATGAATTCTGGGTGATTAGAATATAACGTAGCATGAATTTAGGAAGCTTAGAAAATGAATAAGCATGAATTTAAGACAACAACTGAATTCAATTGAATTTCATGGAGAGAAACAAGAAAGCGCAAGGTATTGAGATGTTTGAGGCCGTAAATAAATAAAAATCTCTATCTTATCTGCATCTTGGGTATTTCGTCGTAGTACGTCAGCTAGATAATTTAGAATGGGTTTCTCATTTATATATAGCCAGAACCTGAAGACCTTAAAGGAAAAACTACGAAGGGGGAGAGAGAGGATGGAGGGGTAGACAGAGGCATGGCGGGAGAAAAGATCATCATCATCATCATCATATATATATATAAAGAGAGAGAGAGAGAGAGAGAGGGAGAGGGGGGACCAGTCAAGCAGCACATCACGCTGTAATTCTTGGGCTGAGAAATCAACACTTAAAAGCCATAATTTTAAGGAGCGATAAGAATTTTTGAATAAAGGAAAATGGGTAGTGGTGGTGGGTAGGTACCGCCAGCGAGTAGAGAGGGCTCTTAATTGTAGATTTTAAATATTTGAGAGACAACAATGCATAAATCGTAATTTTTTTTTTAAAAGAGCAATGAATTCTGGGTGATTAGAATATAACGTAGCATGAATTTAGGAAGCTTAGAAAATGAATAAGCATGAATTTAAGACAACAACTGAATTCAATTGAATTTCATGGAGAGAAACAAGAAAGCGCAAGGTATTGAGATGTTTGAGGCCGTAAATAAATAAAAATCTCTATCTTATCTGCATCTTGGGTATTTCGTCGTAGTACGTCAGCTAGATAATTTAGAATGGGTTTCTCATTTATATATAGCCAGAACCTGAAGACCTTAAAGGAAAAACTACGAAGGGGGAGAGAGAGGATGGAGGGGTAGACAGAGGCATGGCGGGAGAAAAGATCATCATCATCATCATCATATATATATATAAAGAGAGAGAGAGAGAGAGAGAGGGAGAGGGGGGACCAGTCAAGCAGCACATCACGCTGTAATTCTTGGGCTGAGAAATCAACACTTAAAAGCCATAATTTTAAGGAGCGATAAGAATTTTTGAATAAAGGAAAATGGGTAGTGGTGGTGGGTAGGTACCGCCAGCGAGTAGAGAGGGCTCTTAATTGTAGATTTTAAATATTTGAGAGACAACAATGCATAAATCGTAATTTTTTTTTAAAAGAGCAATGAATTCTGGGTGATTAGAATATAACGTAGCATGAATTTAGGAAGCTTAGAAAATGAATAAGCATGAATTTAAGACAACAACTGAATTCAATTGAATTTCATGGAGAGAAACAAGAAAGCGCAAGGTATTGAGATGTTTGAGGCCGTAAATAAATAAAAATCTCTATCTTATCTGCATCTTGGGTATTTCGTCGTAGTACGTCAGCTAGATAATTTAGAATGGGTTTCTCATTTATATATAGCCAGAACCTGAAGACCTTAAAGGAAAAACTACGAAGGGGGAGAGAGAGGATGGAGGGGTAGACAGAGGCATGGCGGGAGAAAAGATCATCATCATCATCATCATATATATATATAAAGAGAGAGAGAGAGAGAGGGAGAGGGGGGACCAGTCAAGCAGCACATCACGCTGTAATTCTTGGGCTGAGAAATCAACACTTAAAAGCCATAATTTTAAGGAGCGATAAGAATTTTTGAATAAAGGAAAATGGGTAGTGGTGGTGGGTAGGTACCGCCAGCGAGTAGAGAGGGCTCTTAATTGTAGATTTTAAATATTTGAGAGACAACAATGCATAAATCGTAATTTTTTTTTAAAAGAGCAATGAATTCTGGGTGATTAGAATATAACGTAGCATGAATTTAGGAAGCTTAGAAAATGAATAAGCATGAATTTAAGACAACAACTGAATTCAATTGAATTTCATGGAGAGAAACAAGAAAGCGCAAGGTATTGAGATGTTTGAGGCCGTAAATAAATAAAAATCTCTATCTTATCTGCATCTTGGGTATTTCGTCGTAGTACGTCAGCTAGATAATTTAGAATGGGTTTCTCATTTATATATAGCCAGAACCTGAAGACCTTAAAGGAAAAACTACGAAGGGGGAGAGAGAGGATGGAGGGGTAGACAGAGGCATGGCGGGAGAAAAGATCATCATCATCATCATCATATATATATATAAAGAGAGAGAGAGAGAGAGAGAGGGAGAGGGGGGACCAGTCAAGCAGCACATCACGCTGTAATTCTTGGGCTGAGAAATCAACACTTAAAAGCCATAATTTTAAGGAGCGATAAGAATTTTTGAATAAAGGAAAATGGGTAGTGGTGGTGGGTAGGTACCGCCAGCGAGTAGAGAGGGCTCTTAATTGTAGATTTTATATATACATTATATATGTAAACATCCATGTATATATATATATATATATATATATATATATATATATACAGAGAGATAGATTGAGAGAAAGAGAGAGAGAGAGAGAGATATGCATACATGGCTATGGGTGTGTACACTCATATATAGCTACCACATATCCTATCACAGTAAAGACACCTGTTTCATCACAAACATCCCAAAGATCATATCGTTTATCCATATTAAATACCAATTTCTATCATTTTGCTTTAGTCATCTTTATCCAACCAGATTCACAGGGATTGGCAAGACATTCATTATTGAAACTCCGTTTTACATTATCTCATAATTTATTCCGATACTATATGGTAATAAGCACACACACATACACACACACAGTCTCACACGCATCTATAGATATATAAATATATATATATAAGATATATATCTAAACACATAAATTTATATATATGCATATAAGATATAAATAGAGCATATATATATATATATATATATGTGTGTGTGTGTGTGTGTGTGTGTACATGTACAACATACAGGAATATGCAATTATATTTAAGTATACATACATATAATCAAACACATGCATTTATACGATATATATGTAGATATATTTATACACGTAAATGTACATTGTTTGTGCATACACACACACACACACGCACACACACACACACACACACAGGCACACTCACACACACTCGCGCATACACATATATTTATATGCATTCTTTGATTTATCCAGGACACCAGAAGCTTCTCCCACGCATTCAAGCGGCAGGTAGAGCATTGAACACTAATAATAATTCTCAAATTTGCAATCAGCTCTAAATACAGCCCTTCTCGCCGCATGGAGTTGATTGTATCTAATGAGAACCATTCCATAATTGATTTCGTTGCCAGAGACAGCCTTCATGTTACAGAATAGCAGTTGAACCTAATTGTTAGACATACACGTAATACTTCGTAGAGATGGATCTAATTCATATTGATCACTGTCATTATTATTAGAATTAAGAAAGAGGGCGGTAGATTGCTGATTTTCATAGATCGATACTAACATTCATTTGCCATGTCTTGTTAGTTTTGCGACCTTTGATCTAGTTTCAAATCTCAACAAGCTGGACTTTGCTTTTACCTTTACGGGATCAATAAAATAAAGCGTCCAGTCGAGAACTTGTGTTGATGTAAGAGAATGATCCCCTCTTTTTGTGTTTAAATTAGAAACAATTAGTTTTTTAAAGCTGGTGGGCTTCATTAATCAATAGAACGTACATTAAAACATTGTCAAACGAAATTCGTTCCTGCTCTTTTCATTCCCAATTCAAATCCCATCGTGGTCAACCGGGCCCTCTACGACTCCGAAGTCAGTAGAGCAAAATACCACTTAGGCACATGGGTCAATGTAATCAACGATATATCCCTTTCGATATCCGCTGGCATTTTGACCTGAATTAGTTTTATGAAAAATGCTTCTACTTAACTGATCTTTTTCAGAGCAGTGTTGAAATCCATTAGGAGTATTTTGTTAGTTTTAATGCCTGAGACAAGATTTCAAGTCCCACCGCTCTGGTCTTCGGCGTTTATCTTTACGTTATCTAAATTTAAAACATCAGTCAAGTACTTACTCGAAACCGCTTAATCGACAAGAAGTTGTTCACAAATTGCTAGCCCTATGTCTCAAAAATGATAGCTATCAGTTCTAAAAAATGCATTTTTCTGTGTGTATTGAAACACTTTAGAAAAACAGGGAGTCCAGTGTGTGTATGTGCTTGTGGTGTTGATTTGGAAGTGGGGACCAGTCTTTGAATAAGTCGTAAATGTAGCAAACATGTAGTTCAATCTCATTAGTCAGTACAATTAGAAAAATGTCTTCTCTCTCAGCCTCAAGATAAACAAAGTACTGGGAATTACATCTGGTAGAGGAAAGAAGTGGGGGAAGCTATCTGGTTCCTGAGTAGCTTTAGTAAACTTCATTTTCTTTCAGGCTTTCACACAAGAACTCTAATTTAAAAATAAATTCCCTTGTGCCAGATGGCACAGAAAACCTTGACTAACTTGGATGATGGGCTCTGAGTTTCTTTTCTAAATGACACATTAGAAAGAAAATATTTGAAAATTTAAGAATTTATTAGCTTATTTACAGAAATTAGTTTTAATTTCCATCATGGACAGTGGGGCATGTTATTATTTGTAGGTTCATGGGAAAATATAATTGTTAGTGTCCCGTCCGTTCGTTTCATATTACATCTGATCGAGTCGTGCTACGATGTAAGGCATTCAAGCCGTTGTTGTAGGAATATATAGGATTATATGACCAAAGGTATTCTTTCCTTATTTAGGAACGTAGTATATGATTTGAGTGTAATTTAGCTGCTTTTAACGACTTATTTCAGATGCTAAGAAATCTATGCGTAGTTAGGAGGTGAGACGCTGTTAAGAAGCTTTTCTTATGAACCGCCATCAATTCATCGGGCAAGAGTTAATAATTACAAGACATCACTCTCATTTAATGCACAGTTCAATCATCCCTATTTTAAGTACATAATTACATCTAACGGATTCGACAAATCTAATGAAATCACTTCGTCATAATAAAGAGACGAAATTTTTCATTTTCTTTTTTGAAATTGAAATTCATTAGTTGTATTAATTAGCAAATTCACTTATAGTGTATTGAAGACATAACAATGAAACTCATTAAGGTTGAAGAATATGTTCATCTGAATTCATTAAAATAAGTATCGAGGAAAAAAGACATAAATCAAATATTTGTTTGTTTGTCCAAACAAAATGATTGTTTTGTCGCAATAGTCTTAAAATTTCCCGATGAATGAAACGTATATTGGGAAATCATGTTGCTTCTGAGTAAATATGTATGTTTCTATATCAACTGAGTTGATAAAGAAGTAGTATGTTCTGTCTGTCTATCTGACTGGCTGTATGTCTAGCTTCCAAACCTGGCTACTTATCTAGCTTCTTCAATATCAATTTATTAGGTGGAGTAGACGCTGCCGCGTGTGTCTCCGGTAATTCTCCGCGGGAACGCTGTCGCGGCTGAGCACATTATTTCTTGTACAATATGTGGGCCATAAGGCGGCGAACTGGCAGAAACGTTAGCACACCGGGCGGAATGCTTACCGGTATTTCGTCTGTCTTTACGTTCTGAGATCAAATTCTGCCGACGTCGACATTACCTTCTATCCTTTCGTGGTTGATAAATTAAGTCCGATTTGCTTACTAATCAACTGGCCCCACCTCCCCAAACATTTTGGGCCTTGTGGCCTTGTGCCTAGTGTAGAAAAGAATAAAATGTGTGCGCTATCCCGCCTTCTCCCTCCAAATTCAGTTGCTTTATCCCCACCACCTTTTTTGTTGCCCTTCCTTTCTTTTCCTTCCTAATTTCTCTTCTCTCCTGTTTCTTTATATTTCAACGTTCTAATAAAATAAAAATTACAATTGAAAACAGTCGATTACAATGTTTGTATCCATGTATATAATAAAATGTGTCGTCCTTGGATGAGGGAAAAGCAAAATTAACATTTTCAGAATTCAATGCATTGAGGTAAGTGCAATGAAAACCCCCTCAATCATTTTGTATGGTGCCGTAAAGATTTTGTCAATTCGTTGTGTAGAGTTTATACAGAGTTAGTAGGGATTATTCTATTACCTTCAGCTGCATTAAACTGGTTCTACTAACTCCCCACGGGAATCTTTCTTTCGTCATTTCTTCGTACATAAACGCAATGAATTCAAGAATGATTCGTATCGTAGAAGAGCCTATCATTATTACAGTTCATATACATAATTCAGTCGAAACTACAGCCCTTTATGATACTAATGATTTGGGGAACAGTATTTTTTTTTGGTCCAGTCAAAGAGATAAGTGCAGTGCCAGTCCTATGTCATTCTCAGTTGCTCCCAGTGTTGACAAAATGAAGAGACAGAACGAAGCTCTTCCACGAAATGGAGAAACTAGCTGCTTGATTGCCAGTGAGTGAACTCCATTAATGAGAGCCACGAACTAAATGGCGGTTGGAAATTAAGCTGGCGGTATAAATCTAAAAGCCTTTAAATCAGAACCCAAGGAACTGAAACAGTTAGTACACACCTTCACCTTTAAAGGGTTAACAATCGCTCAAAACCCACCAATCTAGACTTGTGACTTATATTTACAACTACGAAAGTATAAACTGGAAATTTAGCTAAAATATTCAGGACTGAACTCAGAATGCTAAGAGCTACAATTTTTGCTGCACGGCAAGGAACTCTATTTGTCTTTTTTTCTGTTTCTAACCATTGTACTGTTCACCAACAATTCATACCACATGCCTCACCTTTCTTCTTAATTTGCATTTCGTCTCAAGTACTGAATATCTGTAAACGAATAAAATCAAGTGAATAATAATATGCTCTTGTATTGCAACACTTGTTAATACTTGTATGCATATTGTACTGTAAATAAAATTGCATGTAAACATAGTGTATGTTAGAAATATGACATGGAGCTTTATAATACCATCCGACGCATTGCATTGGAGCTATATTTAAATTGAATTAAGCTAAGTGCGTTAAACAAAACGGTAATGGACATGTCGAAATATAAATATTAATGTATGACTTGGCCATAAATGTTTTAGCGCGAATATTTGTGAAGATGTATGGAGACATTTAGATTTCATTGTACAATAATAACCAGCAATATATGTACATATTTATGTTTATGTGTGTGAATATAAGTTCCACTTGGTATCACACTTTCTTTCCTTCGATCACACGAATATACTATCATACATGCATAAAGACACATAAATACAAACATAAACATATATATACACATATATACGTACATATGTACGTAAATATATATATATATATATATATATATATATATATATATATATATATATATATATATATATATATATATATATATATATATAAATATATATATATATATATATATATATATATATATATATATACATATATATATACATATATATATATATATATATATATATATATATATATATATATATATATATATATATATATACATATATATAAATATATATATACGTATATATATATTTATATATATATGTCTGTGTATGTGTATATATATATATGAATACGTATCTATATATGTCGCTATATACATATGTATATTTACATAAACACACAGAAATGTGTATGTATAATTACAAGTTACATATTAAAAGCTGAGATTTTAAATATGCATTATTATATAAGAAGACATTTACGAACATTTGTCTCGGACCTCTAAGCACGTGTCTATCACATTCGTGGTGAAGGTGTTAATAATTACACTTAAGAAACTCTGCCATTATTTCTTGTCAAAATTATTGGAATAAGTCCACATCATATACCACATGAGGACTATCGATAAATTCGTAGCCACTTAACCACCAACAGATAAGCTATTTCACTATTTCCTTACATAATCATCTATCAAAATTGAATTACATATTTATGGCAATAATTCATTTTAAGAATTCGAATATTTCATTTTATTGTTTTCTTTTTACCTCGAATAAATGGATGTCGCCATGACTTTCCAAGGAGCTTCGAAATATGACATCGATATGGTTTCCTTTTCATTTTAACAACTAGCATTCTATATGTTTCGGATGTTGGAAAAGAATGCAACGGAGTGAAACTTATGCCGTTTAGGCCCTTGTCAAGTGAGAGACAGAAGAAGGACTGGTTTTGTGTTGGGAGAGGATATAGGTAAACTTTAGTGCATATTCCTTGCAGAGAGTGTCAAGGCTGGTTGCCTTGTTCTATTCAAATGATTCAAGGTACATAAGCAATTGGCAATGTGGGCAACAACCACCCGAGTTACGAGTGCACCTGTAATTTTTCAGTCCTTATAAATCGGATGCTGGGGCTGATTAGCTATGACACCCTCTCAAGTAAGTAGTTGAAGAATTTCCGTGACGTATATTGAACAAACGTGAAATTGGTTCTTTACCTCCTGCTCATCTGTCTCCGTGGATCATGATTGAACCACTGATAAAAATAAAACGTGGGATTGATGGTGCTGCTGGACATCAGTTGGCTTAAAGTGCCATATGATCTGGAAAATGCAGACTCTGATTAACATGCGGACGTGCTTGGGCAGTCAAAATAAGACATTAGTCTCGCCATTCGATAGGTGCTTGACGGTGATGGTTTGGTTTAACGGGAATTGAAGGTCATTAGCACACCTCCAGTGTGTGAAAACATCGGTCTTAATTCAAACCCTCTTTATATATGGTGAAGGGTAAAGAGATTGTTTGAAGACAGTTATTTTTTGCATCCAGAACAAATATTCTAAAAGTGTTGTTAGAGATCGGGTTAGAGTAATGCCAAAATATGTGGAGCCGGCAGATATATTGCTGGAGGGGTAAAATAGTTAAGATTTAACATGGAATAACTCGAAGTCTCTGTTGGTATCAAAGTGAAAGATGTTAAATACAAAGATTAGAATGTAAATATGCAATGAGCCACACACTTTAGAGTGCAGCAGGTAAGATTTGAGAGATGTTTGCATTGAAGGTGAGGGAATATGATATGTGGCATACGTGTCTGTAGGTTGTGGTATATCCTAGATCACGAGAAAAAAGAAGTGTAACATTTTGGCAAATTCAGCAGTAATTTCATTACTTGATATTTGCGCAGCAGTTTTCATTTGCTTTGGTTTCTTTTGTGACTGTCGATGACAATTCGAAATATGATTTATTGTTGCCTCCTAACTACATCCCTGTAAGCATGTAACTTGAATAGATTCTCTACATGGTGTTAGTTTGAAGACAGCAAAATTCCTTCCATGCCTGGTATTCCTCCTTGAGCTCTCTGCGAAGTAATCCAAGGGAAGACGTTATGAGATAAAGTACTGGTTTTGGAGTCACCATCACATACACTTCCTTATTTTCTCCATGTTTGTTTTCCTAGCAGACTTTCGGTAGTCAAAGATTCCCCATTTGCTGTTGGTTTCCCTGTCAGTTTAACACGGCAACCACTAAAAAAACCCAGACACACTATTACCTATAGACCAATACCAATAGAATAATGAACAATCAGGATTAGCGCCACGGACATATGTACATATAGGGGCCGATTTCAGATGATATTACAATTAGTTCAAAGGTTTAAGCCATGGGGCTCTGGCAGTATTCGCTCTCTTACACTCATGTACAAAAGATAACAGCTTATTCTTGGATAAATATAAGTGTATGCAAATCATACAGTCATACATTAACTATGTAACTTTTAAGTAACAGAATATATATATATATATATATATACATATATATATATATATATATATATATATATATATATATATATATATATATATATATATATATATATATATATATATATATATATATATATATATATATATATAATATATATATATATATATATATATATATATATATATATATATATATATAGGGTTACCAAAAATTTAAGCATTACAACGATTGCCCCTCCGAGATGCGATATCACAGGTCTATGCGTCATGTTGATTAGTTTCCACACTTTGTTGTTTATTAGTGATAGCGAAATGCTTTAAGATCTATTCTAAAATTTCAACCACCATGTAGACTAATACGAATATTACATCTTCCAGTTTTCATAGCAAAAACGTGAAATTTCTTGAAGATATTTCCGTTGAATTCCATCAATATATTAGAGAATAAACCGTTCCTATCGCATTTCCCTTTGATGCGGTTTAGTGTTTCTATAAACGTTGCACTGCTAAAATGCTGCTATATGATTCGCCGTTATGTTTGATAATATTCTTATATTTCTACATTATATTCATTTATCGGTGCCATTTCAATATTTATTGTTTTTGTTCTCACATACATAATGCAGATCTGAACATTTGTCCCTCTTCTTCCTTTCTCTTTATATCTTCATTTTTTTTTCTTTTCTTTCATCATTCAACTTTGCCGATTCAATTTATGCGTATTATTTCATTCATTCTGTCCACGATATTTTTGAGTATTTCTGTACACACACACACACACACACACACACACACACATACACGCACAGACGTGTATATATATATATATATATATATATATATATATATATATATATATATATATATATATATATATATATATGCATATATATTTGGAGACGCACATACATAAACATACGTGAAAATACTTTTTATTTCCGTCAATGTCAGAATATTTTATTGATGGAACGGAAGATATTATGAATATTTTTACTTTTTGAAAAATATCTGGCATGACGATATTTATTTTCTTTTTATTCTTTCAAACTTACTTCCCGTCTTTTTCCAGCAAATCATACTTTATTCAAGATTTGTGTCAGCGTGATTTTCATATTTTGTAAAATAATAAACGCTGTGATAATTGATATTGTTTTCAATGATGGCTTCTTTGTTTTGACATAGTTTTTATTTTCAGTTTACTATCGTAGTTATTGTCGGTGGAAATGTTTGTAATTTTAGCTCCTTCACACAAATAAATATTTCAGTCTCAGTTCTATTATAGGGTAGAAGAGAATTGCTGCAATTATCCTACGTAATTGGAGTTCATATTGTATGTATGTGTGTATGTATGTATGTATTTATGCATATATATATATATATATGTATGTATGGAGCTAGGTAGGTTAGTAGGAAGGTAGGTAGGTACCTGTCAAACTATCTGTATATTTATGCATATATATATATATATATATATATATATATATATATATATATATAAATGTGTGTGCCTATGTATTATATACATATAGGAATATATGCTTACGTATACACGCATATACACATCTAGATATATGAGAGCAATGATATTAAATCTATTATGTCATAAACTTTGTATACACAGTTCTCGTGTGAGAAGTGTGTTTGTGTATGTATGTGTGTATCTATTTATGTATGTATTTATGTATGTAGATTCAGATTTAGAGTACCAACGCTTTGGAGAATGACTCTTTCTATAAATTCTAGAAGTGGTTGCAGAAAAGCAGGAAGCCTTGGAAGCTGCGTAATATTACCTTAACTCTTGTCACAGTTTGTACTAAGTGAAAAGCATCACACCTTCAGGTATGCCATTTAATTCAAGCAATTGAAGAAATGAATTAGCTGTAACTTGTGTGCTTCAAATTTCACGGATGTGAAGTTTATTTTAAGGAAATGTTTTCTACCGAATATCAATTATAAATATTTGATCCACACGAAGTTTTCTTGGACGCAGTTTGCCCTAAGCGACGAACAATGCTATAGAACCCAAATTCACCCTTGTGAATCGAAATTCTTACCTATACATCCATAGCCATGTATTCTTGCATGATGTTGCTTTGTGTACTTTTTATATCACAATACACGCATATATAACTATAGACATTCACACACTTCTACATTTCATAGAAGAAACTGCTTATAGATTTACTCTTAAATAACAATTGTGCAATACCCTCAGGAGAAAACAAGCTGTTCTAAAGGAATCGATTTGGAGAAATATGAGTCTCAGCAGGCTCTTGACGCATCCATCTTCTACGAAAACCGCTTTATATATCACTCACTATCAAAATTAAATCCTCTTGTGGTATAACTTTACCAATTATATAACACACTCAAATCATAAGGACAGAATAGGTAATTATGTAAGTATTTCTAACTTTTCAATGTAAGAAGTTTCAATTTAAAGAAGATAAAGCATTGACTGATTTATAAATATTAGGACTGAGAAAATAATTTTAACTTCACACGCTAACGAGGTTCCCGTCAAATATTTTAGAAATGAAATTCCTCTCTACTGCAAAACCCTTCCTACAATAAGTGAAATTCTGTTACACGGAATTGTCCGAAGTGAGAAAGAAGGAGAGAGAGAAGTTATACATATAATTATTTCTTTATTACCCACATGGGGCTAAACATATTGGGGACAAACAAAGGGATTAAGTGGATTACATCCCCCCTCCCCCAGTGCGTAACTGGTACTTATTTAATCGACTTCGAAAGGATGAAAGGCAAAGTCGACCTTGGCAGAATT
This sequence comes from Octopus bimaculoides, assembly GCF_046866305.1. Lineage (NCBI taxonomy): Eukaryota > Metazoa > Mollusca > Cephalopoda > Octopoda > Octopodidae > Octopus > Octopus bimaculoides. The sequence continues at coordinate 40,100,241 of NC_142946.1, forward strand.
TGAACTCAGAACGTAACGGCAGACGAAACACCGCTAAGCATTTCGCCCGGCGTGCTAACGACTCTGCCAGCTCGCCGCCTTGAGTTTATATATATATAATGATTTACCTACGTTAATTACCTGTAAGTTGTTTACACGTAGACTGAAGCCTTCTCGTAGTTTAATGTCATCATTTCCGCCGTGTTTATCTTTAGCGAAACCAGCTCTTGTCCAAGAGTTCTGGCTGGACATACATTATTTTATGAATTCCTTCATCAATCTCTTTTATATAGTGTAAATGATTGTGGATCCTGCCCTCTCTCGCAACTCATATATATATATATATATATATATATATATATATATGTATATGTGTGTGTGTGTATGTGTGTGTGTGTGTGTGTGCTCCTATGCATCATGAGTCTATATGAAAGGACCTCTGAGGGAGAATACCACAGTGTTCGGCGTTCTAAAACAAAATCAACATTAAGCGGGACACAATACATTGCCTTTGGTATTAATACTGCTTCTGTTATTAATAGTTATACACACACTCGTACACACACACACACACACAAACATATATTCACACATACATGTACATACGTATTCGCACGGTTCATCGAATACGCAGGAAATCGGATCCTTGCTGGAAATAGAAAATGTTGAATCCATTTGTAAATTACAGTCGTTTCGGAGTTTGACGTAATGATTAAATGAGTAGATGTGTTCCTTTGTGTACGGTAGTGTAGATATGGTTGGAAGTATACGTTCATGTAGGGATGTGTGTATGTGAATGATTGTATATCTTTTGTTACACTTTCATTATATTTAATATTTTTTTTATTTATGTTTGTCTTCAATGTATTTCTCAATTTTATTCTTTTTATTTTGTAAACATTTCTGTAAAAATATTTTCTGCTTGGAATATGGTAGTTAAACATTTATACTGAAGGAAAGCGATCCTAACTATAAGCCCGCTTCCTTGAAATATCGATTTCTTTTCATTTGGCAGTTCAAATTAGGAACCTAATTACTCGGAGGCTAGAAAACATTGTTTATTAAATTCATCTCACTGAAATAATCGATACTTGGAAGAAAAACAAATGAAAAACAATGTGAAAAAACCAAAAAAAAACCAACAAAACATGAATTAAATAAATAATAAAAAATAAGAACATGACATAGTCAACATGAACCAGAACAACTACAATACCATCGATATCAACAATAAGAATAACAGCAACAACAATAATAATAAATATAACAATAGAAGCAGAATTGAGAACTATATCGGAGAGTGTAAACTGATGCATAGATGCAAAGTATAAATATAAATGTGTGTGTTTGCGCGTGTGTAATTCTCTCTCTCTCTCTCTCTCTCTCTCTCTCTCTCTCTCTCTCTCTCTCTATATATATATATATATATATATATATATATATATATATATATATATATATATATATATATATATATATATATATATATATATATGTATGTATGTATGTATGTATGTGGGCACGTGTGTGTCTATATATTTATTTATATATATACACACACACATATATATGCATATATACACGCATGCAAACATATATATATATATATATATGTGCGTGTGTGTGTGTGTGTGTGTTTGTGTATTTATATGCATATGTGCTTGTATGTAATACATCTATTAATGTGTGTGTGTGTGTACTGTGGGATCGTAACAATTGTTTATAAAAAACTTGTGTAGGGAAACACCAAAATCATATTTGTAAATAATATTTCGAAAATGGACGGCAAGGGATCAATGTGATTTCCTTTGAAGAAATTATGGAGCAGAAATCCATGGGAGATTTGTAGAAAGATAGATAGATAGTTTCGATAGATGCATATATGCGTACACACATGCATGCAGATGGGAAAGCAGCTCACAGATATTATGTGACAGAGAATGTTAGTTTGAGAGCGACAGAGTGGTCGGGCGAAAGAGAGAGGGACAGAGTTAATTTGGAAATAGAGAGAGTAAAAAGGAAGGTCTCATTTACATCCATAGAAATTTGTATATATATATATATATATATATATATATATATATATATATATATATATATATATATATATATATATATATATATTTATATATATATATATATATATATATATATATATATGCCTGTATATATTTATATGTGCATATGTATACCTACACACACATGCATACATTTAAATATATATATGTGTATATATATATATATATATATATATATATATATATATATATATATATGTATATATATATATATATATATATATATATATATATATATATATATATATATATATATATATATATATATATATGCATGCATGTATGTATATTTAATTACGTATACATGGACTTGCAGAGAGACAGAAGGCGAGAGAGAGAGAGAGGAAGGGAGGGGGAGGGAGATGGTGTTGGGACCAGGCAGGAAGTAAATTCCACTATGCAGTGAAATTAATTCATGATAAGGCTTTTGAATTTCCCATTACGTTAAACAGCCTGGAGCAGTATTGATGAAGTTTCAAGGTAGCAATATAAAAATTGCCGAAAATACAAACGAAATATAATATAAACAAAATTTAAAATAGACTTTTTCCATTATTAAACGTCATTGTTAATTTGTGTGAGTCCATATTATACGCAGCCACTTTCTTATTTCTCTCATATGCATATATATACCGGATAGCGTATATACATTTGAATACGCACATACATAGTGCATTGATATGCATATTTGCATTGACTTCCACATGTAGACCACCGATATAGAAATGAGGAGAATTATACGCATACACACTCAGGTGGTACGTTACATTTATCAACACACACACACACACAAACAAACGCACACACACACTCACAAACACACATATACGTATACCTATATACATACATAGGCCTCGACAAAAAAATACATGCTACACACCTACTCGTATACTCACATCCATATGTACACACGGACCGTAACACACACATACACACACATATACACACCGAGAAGCAAATGAAAAATCAGAGTCACGGAAAGGTTCAAACTCAAATAGCAACATACACATACATAGATGTACATGTGTACATGCAGTGTTCATTACTTACACTTATAGAAACACACACACACGCACATGAGCTGGCATACATATACAATCGTATACGCAAATATTTACACATATAAACAGGCATGATTCCACACACATATATAAAGAGATACATACTTGTATGAACTTTACATATATGGCTAATTACTTGCACACGCGTAAACATACATAGCTAGATCTACATGTATGTATACTGAGGAAAATATACACTCTGGAACACACACGAATTCCTTTACATGCACACACACAAATATATTTACGCTTGAGCAAAAACAGAATATACACAGTTACACAAACAGAAACACAATTACATGTACAAACACGAATCGATTAAGTACACAGAGGACATTACACAAATATGCATACACGGGAAAACATTTTTAGGTGCGCACACATGCATATGCAGAGTAATTTCGTGTGAACACACATAAACGCGCATATTCACACTCGCCCATTTGTAGCCAAACACAAGCATTTTTACATGTATATAGCCACACAGATACACATGCGCAGAGAAAACACAAACACCATTACACAACCAAGTAAAACGTTCGAATTTTCTATTTTCTTTTTAACTTCAAAGACTTTCATTATTTTAAATGGATTCGTTTATATTTTTTTCACTGATAAAATATTAAAATATTATTCGTTCCGCTGTTTTGTTGTCGCTGTTGATGTTATATTGTCGTCATCGTTTTGCTGCTACTGTTCTAGTTGGTGTTTATTTAACGTCACAGTGATTTCTTTCAACACCATCAAGGACGGAATTTTTAGCTTGTCAAGCAGAGCATGCTTCTTCATGCAGCGCTGACTCTACATCTTCATCTTTTCGCAGATGTTGAAAGCGGTTTATGCAGTTCTATAGGTTATGATCAGTTTCAATTCTGCGACCTAATCAACCGTAAGACTCAAGATATTGGATTTGCGTTTCGGAACTGTTCAAATAAACCTCATACAACGTCAGAGAAATCCTTCCTTTAGAATCAGTTTCCAGTGCTAATTGGCCCTGGGGAACAAATTGCTGCTGGATTTTCAGAAACCAATATTATTGCAGTTCTCTCTTTCTTTCTCTCTCTTCTCGTGCTCCCCCTCTATCTATACCTATCTATCTATCTATCTATCTATCTATCTATCTATCTATCTATCTATCTATCTATCTATCTATCTTTCTCTCTCTCTCTCCTCTCTTTCTAACTAGGTATCCCTCTATCTCTTTATCTAACTATATGGCTGTCTGCTTCTCTGTCTTTATAAATCTATCTACCTATATCTATACATTTGCTTATCTCAAAATAGATAGACGTATGTATAAAGGTATGTATAGATAGACAGGTAGATAGATATTTATATATAAATTTATAGATAAATAGACTGATAGATATATAGATAGACAGGTAGATAGATATTTATATACAAATAGATAGATAAATAGACTGATAGATATATAGATAGACAGACAGACAGACAGACAGACAAACAGATAGACAGATGGACATACAGAGAGATTGATAGTTACATACATACATACATACATACATAGGTAGATAGACAGACAGACAGACAATAGATAGATAGATAGATAGACAAATAGATAGATAGATAGATAGATAGATGGAAAAATAGAGCGATAGCGATACACACAGAGGTATACGTACATAAGTGCATACACTTATTAGTTTTGCCATTCGGGGTACAGCTCATTCTTGAAATGATGTTTGACATTGTGTACATGAAGAATAATTCGTTCCTAATTCTACCAAAATGTTTAGCATACTACAGGCTTCTGAGCAGTTCTGTTAATTAAAGCGACAAACTTGATGTAATAACAACTGTTACTTACTGAACGTAAAGTATATTAATAATAATGTAGAAATAAGATTGCATATCATTCACTTATATCTTATTTTCAATATGTATTCTCAAAATTTTCCTCCTATAGCACAACATGAAGAGATGAAAAAAAAACAAAAACAAAAAGAAAATAATATATATTTCATTGAAAGCATACTGGCGAGAGAGCATGTTTTCTATTCTTTCTTGTTTATTTAGACATTTACATTTTCTGTTTTCTTTTTAGAGACAACAAATATTCTGCCATAATTTGAAAAAAAAATGTGAAACATAATTTCGTATCTGTCAGATGTAATAAAGACAACATTTGCACCAGCGATGGAAAGAACTGTTCTATATCCCCACAAAAACTATTCCATATCACGTTTAACACACACGGACATAAAGAGCAGTGTGGCAACACAACTAGCGCCTAAAATATCAATTGGATATCTTATCTATTTTAGCAGCAATTGTTTTGGTCAAAATTTATTGCAATCGTCATTCGGATTCAGCATCCGTTATTGAATATATCACGAATATATGCGCTCGCGTGTGTATGTGCTATTTTGCATGTGCATATATATATATATATATATATATATATATATATATGGGTGTCTGTGTTCGTGTTTCTAGTGTATGTGTGATTGCAAACATACATGTATTTATAGAGGAATAAAGGTGTTTGCAGTTTGTAGAATGGGTTATTCCGATAATGTCTATTTGAAGAGGAGATTTCAAGATTCGGATGTCAGCGGCACCAAGTATAGGCGACTTAATACTACAATATATATACACTATCTACACACACACACACACCACACACACACACACACACACACACACACACACACACACACACACACACACACACACTCACACACATACAAACATGTATTCATATAAACACACATAATGTACATTCTGATATTGATCTCAAATTTCTGCACATGGCCAATAGCAAATTTGAGGAATGGGCTAAGTCTGTTACGCCGGCTCCATTATTCAGCTGTTGCTCATTCTATCGACGTCGAAAAACAACATTGACGTCGGCGGAATATGAACTCAGAACACGAAGACGGACGATATGCTTCGCGGAACTTAGTGGTTCGGCAAAAAACTTGTATATAATTGGTACCGGGCATTAACAATGTAACTACTATGGTCGATATGTTCGACTAACATTGTACCAGACGGACAGACAAAGACAGAGCGGAACAGAGAAACAACAATTTTCCAGAACTTTATATTTTCCATGAGTGTGTGTATGTGTGTGTGCATTATACATAGAGATTGGTAGACAGATATGTTCGGTAATACTACATATATATATATATATATATATATATATATATATATATATATATATATATATATATATATATATATATATATATATACTACATATATATATATATATATATATATATATATATATATATATATATATATACTACATATATATATATATATATATATATATATATATATATATATATATATATATATATATATATATATATATATATATATATATATATATATATATATATATATATATATACTACATATATATATATATATATATATATATATATATATATATATATATATATATATATATATATACTACATATATATATATATATATATATATATATATCTATATATATATATATATATAATATTAGGGACAAAATCCAAAATTACAGGTAAAAAACTCAATTAAAATCAATTTATAAAAAATTAAAATTAAATTGAGCCTTATAGATAAAGTATATATAAAATATATAGTTTTAGGGAAAATAACCAATTTTCAAGAACTCATCGATGAAAATCCACTATCACATATAGAAAAATTAATAATTAAAAGCACAATAAATGAGTAAAGTAAATATCATAAGATAAATATAATAATAATAATAATTGTGCGTTTAATTATTAATTTTTCTATATGTGATAGTGGATTTTCATTGATGAGTTCTTGAAAATTGGTTATTTTCCCTAAAACTATATATATATATATATATATATATATATATATATATATATATATATATATATATATATATGTATATATATATATATATTGAATTGCCGGCAGTTGCAACTCAGTCCTATTTACCAGGGCTTCATGAATCGACACATATCGAATTGATAAGTACCAATGCACCAATTAATCTGACTTAGCGGCGTAAAGTAAGTGATTGCGATTATATATGTATATAAATATATTATCATCATCATCACCACCATCACCCTCATCATCATCATCATCATCGTCATCGTCATCGTCATTATAATAATAATAATAATAATAATAATAATAATAATAATAATAATAATAATTATTATTATTATTATTATTATTATTATTATTATTATTATTATTATTATTATTATTATTATACATTGACACGGCGAGCTGGCAGAATCGTTTGCACGTTGGACGAAATTCTTGACGGATATTTCGCCCGTCGCTACTTTGTGACCTGAAATGTCGTCGAGGTCGACTTTGCCTTTTATCCTTTCGGGGTCGATTAAACTAGGTACAAGTAAAGCATTGGGTCGATGTAATCAACTACTCCCGTCCCCAACACATCAGGCCTGTGCTTATATGAGAAAAGATTGCTATCATATATATATATATATATATATATATATCACATTTCTCAAAGTTGGTAAATTATATATATATATATATATATATATATATATATATATATATTAGTGTATGTGGAGAAAGAGAGAAAACTGACAGACAGACATACAGACAGACAGACAGACGCACGAGAAACTTTAAATCTCCCGCTTTTCTGTCTTCTAATTTCACGCACATAGTTTTTGTTGCGCAGCAGAAAGCATGCAATGATTGCACTCTAATTTAATGATACTAACTCCAGCTTCTCCGTTACCTAACGATCCCAAAACCACATGCTTCGTTGCTCTTCTTTTTCCCCACAAAGCCATGCCTGCTCCGAATAGCTATACATTCATTTTTATTTGACCACTTAATGCTACGCCATCTGACACAAGCTACACTACATAATTCATATTTTCTATATAGCATCTGGTTTGTAAGAGAAGATGTTACGCCAAATTGTAGAATGAACATTTCTCGTCACATTATGGTTTATCAAACGAATCATTGTTGATAACCAGAACCATTTTGTACTGTTAATACAACGGATATACTAATATACATCATAGAAAGATGAGAAGAATGGCCGATTTAATGAAATCCCATCAGGTTTCTCATTCATTTCTTCTTTTCCTTTAGCTGTAAATAATATTTCGCTGACTTCACTCATCAAATTGCAGTCATTCATGAATAAGATTAACCACATTGATCTGACTCCTCTCGAGGGGGCCTGCCAATACCACCAGCATAGCTACTTTCTCCAGACCAAATTATTACGAATATGGAAATACGAAACTGAAACTTTCCCCATGAGTCTATATATTTCTCATATTATAGTGCATGTGCTGTTTAATTTTTATTATTATTGTTATTATTATTATTATTATTATTATTTGTATTATTATTATTATTATTATTATTATTATTATTATTATTATTATTATTATTATTATTATTATTATTATTATTGTTGTGATTATTATTATTATTATTATTATTATTATTATTATTATTATTATTATTATTATTATTAGAATCATCATCATCGTCATCATCATCAATTAAAGATGTCGATAAACGTAATACGGGTAGCATCTTACACTTGGCTTTTATTTTACAAGTTTTTATCTATGTAGAGTTATTAATCGACCAATTAACCTCTGGCGACTATCGTCTTTTACATATTGCATAAAAATGCTTTTGTATTCTTGCACTATACATGTCTGGGGCAATGTCCAAAGATCTTTATACACTAATAATACAGAGACATGGAATCATTTCATATCTGCATTGTAATGTGACAAACCATTCTTCAGTTTTCCACTCTCCATTGTTGGTGGTCGTGGTGGTGGTGGCAGTGTCGGTGATGCTGCTGTTATTTTCGTTGCCAACGTTGTCGTTGCTATTGCTACAAATGTACATATTTCATAGCCCTAGTTGCCCCTGATAAACTAGATTTATAGCGCATAACAAATTGACTGAACGAGTAGACAGATAACAAGAATCTATCATTCACAATATCCAGTTATTCAATTCTTTCATCTGGACATCTTAGAGGAATAATGCAAATTCAAGCTCTTCCAGTGCTAATCTAATTCGTTTATATATCAGAACATTGTTTATCCAGCTTATGTCATGTCACATGCCTGTCCCACATTCTTAAAGACTGTTAGGTATGTTTTGAAGGAATTTTAGTTGCTATAACAGTGTTAGAAGCTATCACATTAAGTGCAATCTTCCACATTCTATTCGTGGTGCTAGCAGAAGTTAGAAAAGGGGATTCCGTTAAATTTCAATATTTGTTGCTTCCTTTACCCATTACGTTCCAGAGTCCTTAAATTCCTGGATATTACATTTACATTTTTACAGCTGATTGAAAATAGGTTAAAATGAAAAAAATATAATTAAAATTCCTTTAGGTCAAGTATATATATATATATATATATATATATTTAAAATCACCTAAACAAGCAATGGCGGTGGGCAACTCGGCATACGATTCTGATGATTACGGTTCATTACAAATCAGGCTGATGAGGAATACACAAATGGTAAGAATTTGTTAAATCCGAAACTAGTTCCTGTTTAATAATGCTTGTTTAGGTGATTTTAAATGTCTTGCCCGCTCACGTTTATGGTACGCTGCTATATTTCATGTTGAGAACAATTTAGGTTTTAATAGACAAAAGATGTGATCTATTTCTAGTGCATCAATTGTCAACGTTAGTGGTCGACGTTATTTTTTAAAATGTACCATAATCCCCTGAGATTGCAGATAATATTTCTGAATCTCTTTGATTCTTTAGATGTGCTGGCCTCCTGATAATTAATATATGACTAATTACCAGATTTTACAATAATATATATATATATATATATATATATATATATATATATATATATATATATATATATATATATTTGCAAATGTTTCAATCATATATCACTCGTCGGATGTAGATGCTTAATAATATTATTTCGTTTCCCATTAAAGTTCATATCCATTATGATATAACTTTTACTTCCATTAACCGTATCACACACACAGAAGGGCCTCATGCGTTATCTTTCCAAAGACAGAAGTTTATCAACTTAAACTGAGCATTGCACAATTTTATACGCTCACGAAAACACATTCTTTAGAAGCCCAGCCAGACTACTTAAATTCAAAGTTGTTATTCATCTGTCATCTTCTCAGTGAATCATTACGCAAGGAATATAGATATGTAATGTATTATGTGTTTATTATATAGGAAGATTGCTCTGAGCAATATATTTTCCTGACAGTTTCTTTGCAGTAATGTTCTGTAAATAGGATGTGACATGAAAATGCCGTTAGAAGCCACCGTCTACATACATTTCAAATGAGATTCTCAATACTATAGTTTTTATGCCAGGCATTGCACTGCCAAATTTACGCGACCACCGCAGAAAGTAAACAAGTATTATTCACATTTTCATAAACGCATATTCACACACAACACTGCATATGGTTTTACATATACATACACTCATACATATGCTCATATTTAAATCATTCATGTACATATATACATACAGGAACACACAAGCGTCTTTCTCCTCCTTTTTCTATATACATATATGTATATGTGTGTCTTTGTCCGTGTGTGTGTCTGTGTGCGTGCGTGGTTTGTAAGGATGTGTACATATATATACATCTGTAAGTCGGACTATTTTATATCCATGCGCATGCATATTTTTTCTATTAATTATATTTAATATTCTGTGTAAATTGACTTTCCTGACTTGCTTATCCTTACATTTACTCAGTTACCCGCTCAAGTTCATATCTCTCGAGCACTTCGAAGTGTATTCTATATAGATTACTAGATTACATCTTTCTCTAAACTATATACTATAAAGCATACATACATACATATGTATATATATATATATATATATATATATATATATATATATATATATATATATATATATATATATATATATATATATACATATGTATGTATATGCATATATATGTATGTGTATATATATGTGAAGCATATTATTCAGAAGATACTGAGCCGATAATAATCTTCATTCAATGAAATTAAAATCTCATGAGTAAAAATTCATTAGTGTTAATGAAAATTTATTCTCGTAAGGATGACGTGGGAAGACTCTTGAAATTAAAATCATTAAAAATCTAATTTAATGATAATGTGGCGTTGTGCATGAGAACCTGATCATCGATAATCATTGTAACAAAATAAATGGATATTAGTTTCAATAGGCAAATTCAGGGAAGCAGTGTTCTCTCCATGGCTAACTGGACATCAGAGCGAATAAGTCCAGTAGATTTTTTTTTTCTTTTTGTATGAAGAATATTCATTGATTTAGCAAATTGAAATGATGGCTTTTGAAAATCTTTCTTAAGGCGATATGAAGCACGTCAACTAAATAAAAGACAAAATAACTGAGGAGTATGAGGCGGAAATATTTTTCAATTAACATGTCGCTTGTAACGAAGAAAGTGAATGATATTATAGTTACGGAAAATTTATTCCTGCAAGGTGGCAGAATGAAACCAGTTCCTTGAATTTAAATTCGCTCGTTCCCATCACACACACACACACACACACACACAAACACACACACACACACACACAAAGTGGACTAATACTTTTTTCAATAAAATAAAGTACAGTTGGTACCGTTGATTGTCCATATTGGTTACTGTATTAGTTTAATATCGTCACTAAGTTTGGAGTCGTACAGACTGCGTTCCGTGTGAACATATTAATTCTAAGAAAGCTTATTCGAGACAACCATACCCAAATATTTACGTATGTAATGGTATTCTTGCACCAGACGTGTTCACTTATGTCATAACACATACAAATTCACACATACATATCTGTCATTGTTCATTTCTATTCCAAGATTTCTTGCTTTCTTGCCAATAGAGAAAAGGTCGGTTTCTAGATATATAATATATGCAATATATATATATATATATATATATATATATATATATATATATATATATATATATATATATATATATATATATATACATTATATATATGTATATATAATACATACATACATACATATATATATATATATATATATATATATATATATATATATATAATAATAATATTAGGGACACAATCCAAAATTACAGGTAAAAAACTCAATTAAAATCAATTTATAAAAAATTAAAATTAAATTGAGCCTTATAGATAAAGTATATACAAAATATATAGTTTTAGGGAAAATAACCAATTTTCAAGAACTCATCGATGAAAATCCTCTATCACATATAGAAAAATTAATAATTAAAAGCACAATAAACGAGTATAATATAAAGTAAAGTAAATATCATAAGATAAATATAATATAATTATAAATATAATAAATATAATAAATATAATAAATATAATATTATATTTATCTTATGATATTTAGTTTATTGTACTTTTAATTATTAATTTTTCTATATGTGATAGTGGATTTTCAACGATGAGTTCTTGAAAATTGGTTATTTTCCCTAAAACTATATATATATATATATATATATATATATATATAAAAAAAATGTAAATGCAAAAATAAAAACAAAGACACAAAGGATTCTGCGGTACACGTGTTTCAAGCTTTACAGTTGTTACATCAGTATTACCTCTAACATTTACTTTACCTATATGTATATATATATATATATATATATATATATATATATATATATATATATATATATATATATATATATATATATATATTGTTATATCCTTATGGACAAACGAATACACTGCGACAGTGTAATAACAATATAGTCGAAACAAACGACAGTAACCATACGGAACGTAACAACAATCTTTTAAGAACCAACAATCCGACAACCTAAATCGAACTGTAAACATTGAACGCCATCTTTCAGCTATCAAGCCACGAACTGTGGGATTAACACGAAGTACCTCACTTACTCAGACCGCTACTATTTATATGAAGTGGTTCAGTCCGTTCTCGCCAGGGGGCGTCGTACTGTCGCACAGGGCTCCCCTTTTGAGATTTAGTGTCCCAAAGGAATAAAGAATTTTTATTTTATTTAGTTATTGCTTCATTTTAGTATCTGCTTTGCTTGGACATTATCGCAAGGCGTTCAGTCTGCTCCCTTTTTCTCACGCTGGTTCTATGTGACCCTATTACTTTTAGCACTGGTACGTCGGATATTTCACAGAATATTTCAATGGGAATTTTTTCCTGATGTTGAACATGCCCCTTCCTTAGTTAGTTTCCGTTTACCAAATCCACTCACAAGGCTTTGATCCGCCCGAGGTTATAGTAGAAGAAACTCGCTCAAGGTGCTACGGAGTAAGACTGGAACTGGAACCATGTGGCTAGGAAGTAATCTACTTACCACAGAGACACGCTGTCCCTGTGTTCGTGTGTATGTGATTGAGTGAGTGCATGAATGAGTGGCCGACTGACTGATTGATTGTTTGACTGGCTAACTGACTGAGTACGTCTATGCGCATGTATGTGGTCAAGCGCTAAGACAGTCTTTCTTTTTTTCTTATTTAAATATTATTTAGAAACCAGTTCCTCTACCAAACAATAGAATGAATGGAGCTACAATAAGAGGCGAATTTGAATTAACTCCCTTCGTCGGTTATCTAATAAATACTAGAAATACAAAAGGGGATTGAGGGAATCAGCAATACCAGCTTCGATGGAAAAAAAAGTACAAGGTGAAAAAAAAACGTATGATTGGCCGTATGCCTACAGAAAAAGTTATCGATATCTGTGTATTCTGTTGAGCGATCATTTGGAAGTCTGCCAATGTAAATGAACAGAAATAGGACATATATCAGATCAATCTGTTGTAATACAGATCACACACGTTCCATTTGTAAATATTTTATTTCATGTAATTTTGTCCTTTGCTCTCATGTATTGATATTCTTCCGATATAAGAGATACGATATATCTGGCTGTTTTTTTTCCTTCTTTGTTATTTATTATTGAGCAGCAAGTGTTTGATGTGAGAAAGACCATTACAATAAGCATAGAAGAGCTTAGATTAGTTTTGTATGTACCATTAATATAAGTAATAATTACTTACATTGATAGGATCGGCATGGCAACAAGAGAATAGAGTAGGAGTCTGTATAGATGCCAAAAGTTTGTGGAAATTCTTTCTTTGACCTGGCACAACAAGTCAAGTAAATGTAGAGACTATGAAGGAATCATATTGTCACTGACAACAGAGAGATAATGTGGGAAATACTGTTGGGCTTAATCTACATATATCTCTTTTATAATGGCTGCGTTGGAGTGGGGAGAAAAATCACTGTATTTTGTTTAGAATCGTGTGATTAAAAATATACTGCCGTGAATGTGTTGAAAACAAATAGTAGGTAGCAAGTTCGAATACCTGTAACCCTGCATACATACATTCAAAATGACATAACGGATTCAAGTTACAATCAAAACTGAGAGAGCTAGATTAGTTTTGTTTATACACAAATCAAATAGATCGATTTGGAATGTAAGTGATGAAATAGATGATATTGTGTATCCGTAATAGGTTTCTATGTATATCTTTTACAATATTATCCTCTATATCCTTCCTTTCCAGTGAAGACACTATGTTAGTTGAGGCAGAAGCAGCTGCAGTTTGCAGCAGCTATTTCTGCCCTTACAGAAACTGCCGTTATTATAGTGTTTTTGCTTAAATCGCAATTCCCCTTTCATCATCATATGTAACTAAGCAATGCGATTTCCAACCTTTATGAGACACATTGCAAACATGTAAGGCACAATTGGCTGCTACCTGTAGCATAAACGTAGCTGCTCTTTCGAGCAGAGAGAATTACAATGCAACTGTCTTGGTTGTAGCATCTCAGTTTAATCGTTACTCATCACTTATCGAAGATGGCCGAGCAATGACATTTCCAAGTTTAATAAGAATAATAATAAGTATTTAGGGGATCATAATTGTAACGGAGAATGGACAGCTCTTTTTGAACGCTCCACTAAAAATGCAGACGGTATGGTTGTTTTTGGTTAAGTCATTTATCCCCTTCCAACAAGAAGATCAAACATCAAATGTATTCAGTCAATGAAAATTATGACTTTTAATAGATAAGTACATAATACATTAAGGGAATTTGAAAGCTTTTTGTAGAGAAATATCTCTTATTTCTAACAGGTAGAATAAGCTCTTTTGTGGCTTAAATAGAAAGACGTACAGTTGCTTTACTATTATCTAATTTCTTAATCCGTTTGCATTCTCTAATGTCCCATATCTCTAGATGAATGGCGTGGAAAGTCATATCCACGCACATGCAAACATGAAAGGAAGTCAGATCAATCAGACCGAATGTGAGACGGCTATCATCTGACAAGGTTAATGAAGTACATATAAGTATATACATATATATATATATATATATATATATATATATATATATATATATATATATATATGTGTGTGTGTGTGTGTGTGTGTGTGTGTGTGTGTGTGTAACCTTATACACCTTGCACAGACAACGAAAAGGAGACTGATTTATGGAGCTGTGAATTTTAGGATGGCTGAGAAGAGAACGACAACTATACGTTTATTTTTAGCTTTCTATCCCCTGTTACGTTGGTCACATATGATTAAGCATGACAATAACAGGAAAAATTTGCATTTTAATATGTTCATATTGACTGGCAATTTAAGTGACTATCTCATTTACTATTCAATGTACACATAGAGACGTGTATACGTATACTTCTTACATACATACATACATACATACATACATACATGCATATATATATATATATATATATATATATATATATATATATATATATATATATATATATATATATATATATATATATATATATATTAAACACGTGCACACACACACATAAGTATGCACACACACACACACATACACATACACACACACACACACACATATATATACATATATATATATATATATATATATATATATGTATATATATATGCGTGTGTTTGCGTGTACATATATGTGTGTGTTTATAGACATATATATATATATATATCAATTTGTATTTTATGTGTATGAGTGGTTGGTTTTCTCTATATGTATGCATTTCCCTGTTCCTTTGTACGGTTATAAATCCGAGGTCAAACAATGAGGATTATTTTGTTCTTTGACCTTCTTTTCTTTCTTGTATTTCTTTTCCTCTTTTCTTTTTTAGTATTAATTCTTTTTTTTTTTCATCGCTATGCAACAATTTGGAGATATTCCTTTTGAAATAAGACAACCTCAAATAAAGGGAGTTCATTTATTCCCCGAACGTTTTCCAAAGCTCTGTATCTGGGTTACGAGCAATGATGTGTAAAATTGATAATAATAATGAATATCATTATATATATTTTTTGTCAAATATATTTATATTTTTCCAATAAACATACAGATTTTCTGTTTGTACTGTTTTGGTTACCCCTTTTTCATTCCAATATTCCAGAATCCTGAATTCATAATAACTGTTGATTTTGTTTTGTTTTTTTCCCTGAAATTTCATATGAATTCTATTAACATTTTGTGAAATATATTTTTCGATTGTGGCTGAAAATACTCCCTTGATAATATTATAATATATATTTGTTGCTTGGTTCTTAAATTATTGTTATGCAACCCGATTATTTTTTTGCTATTCATTGCTTCAAAGAATATTCGTAATGGATCAATGCAAAAAGCTTGTCAACTGCTAACCAATATCCACTCTTTGTGTCTCTCTGTCTCTCTCCATATGTATACTTGCCAATTATGGGTGTGCGCGCGTTCGTGTCTAATGATATATATATATATATGTATATACGTATATGTATATATTACGTATATATATATATATAAATATATACGTATATACACACACACACACACACACACACACACACACACACACACACACACACATATATATATATATATATATATATATATATATATATATAT
>NC_142946.1:40122296-40142296 GCF_046866305.1 Octopus bimaculoides
AAAGAATTCTTACTAATAATAGTAGAAGCAGTTATTTTTAGTATTTTCCTCCTGTGAGAACTGGACATGTCTTTCTGGAGTGTGGTTTGCTATGTAATTATGCAATTTTAAAAGAATTACGTGTATTTTTTCATATCACATATGTATTTCATATTAGATTGTATTACATGTTAGCTAAATCTAACATAAATACCGCTAAAATGGGAAAAAAATCGTATATAACAATATGTCTATATGTAAAATGCATACAAATTGTCTACAGAGAGACAGGACATATGTAGATATGAACTACATTGCATTAGTGTTGACTAGTTTATGATTAAGATTATATTCTTGCTAGAATATGCTAACTAATTCAATGTCCCGATGCCAAGTCAGGTAACTGAATCGGTTTGTATAAGTACAATGTGTTATAGAAGACAATTCTCATATAACGAAATAATATCTATATACATAAGTCTTTGAAGTTTTATGAAAAATGTAAATAAACAGACGTCGTTACTAGGTTCGAAAGAAAAATCACATTAAACACCATTTTCTTCTCTCAATAGCGTCCATTAAATATTTTATAAACTCACCAAACTACAATCCGGAAGAAATATTCCATGTCTACAACTCTGAGCAATAAAGATCAACAGTGTGTCGGTGTGAATACAATTCTAGATAGAATTTTCTTTTACATCTGCACGTTTATCTTCTCTTTCTTTCTCTCTCTCACTCTCTCTCTCTCTCTCTCTCTCTCTCTCTTTGTCTCTCTCTCTCGCTCGCTCGCTCTCTCCCTCCTTCTATTTATGTCCACTTATACCCATATGTGTATGTGTACATGTAGGGATATATAGACACGTATATACATAAAATTACGCGATCAGACGTATTTATGTATGTAAATATATATGTCCATCTAAATGTACACATACAAACTCGCACGCACACACATCCACACACACACATCCACACACACACACAAAAGCGCGCACATGCACGCACATATATACTCTCTCATTCTTTCATCTATCTCTCATTTTCTATCATGTAGACAGAATTAGGGTATTTGACAACGACGGTGTTGCCGCTCATGATGACGGTGATGATGATGATGATGATGATGATGATGACGGTGATGATGATGATGATGGTGATGATGATGATGAAGATGATGATGATGATGATGATGGTGATGATGATGATGATGATGATGATGATGATGATGATGATGATGATGATGATGACGGTGATGATGATGATGATGATGATGATGATGATGACGGTGATGATGATGATGATGGTGATGATGACGATGATGATGATGGTGATGATGATGATGATGATGATGATGATGATGATGATGATGATGATGATGATGGTGATGATGATGATGATGATGATGGTGATGATGATGATGATGATGATGATGATGATGATGATGATGATGATGATGGTAGTGGTGGTGGTGATTATGCAGCCTATGGCAGAGATGCTGCTATTCTCATCGTCGTCGTTGTCATCATCATCATCATCAACTCAACCATCCCCCACACTGCTACCGCTCGCACCATCAGCACCAACCTCATCACTACGAAACACCACCGCCACCACCACCACCACCACCATCACTACCACTATCTTCCTCGTAAACAACTTTTGGCTATTATCAAGATAATATATCCACTTCTACGTGCCTACATCAAGTTATATAACAATCGATGTAATCAACCATTTGCTTAGACAGCAGCAAATCATTTCAAAGCAGACCGGTGCAAACTGGTCAATTCTTGTTAATGTTATCATATTATATTCCTCTAATCGAGTTTGTATCGTCTCCTTTGCTTACATTTATTGCAACAGTCCTGCTTTTTTCTTTCTTTTTTTTTTTCCTTTTTCTGTTTTATTTTTCATTCGTTTCTCTGAAATAGTTGGGTAGACATACTTTCTACAAATCCTAGCTCACCCGACTATTGTTAATAAATAATGGGGTGAGCGGCATTTTCTTGTAGGTAAATTCAATGGTGAGAAATATCAGCTACATTTCCTTCAGCAATACCATACCTGTTTTTTTTTGGAAACGGAAGAACACATGATACAGTGTAAACCTAGATGTGCTATGCTTTTAAAATATAAATGAATGTTTTACTACTAGGATAGCTCTTTCATTATAGGTCCACACACATATAAATGGCACGGTCCTAAATCACGGCGCTACAATCATAAACACATCTTCCAACAACACCAGCTCCATCTGCAAAGTGTCTTCTACTATAGCCTCGGGCCGACCAAAGCCTTGTGAGTGGAATATGTATATATGTATATATGCATGTATGTGTGTATATGTTTGTGTGTCTGTGTTTGTCCTCACTACATCGCTTGACTACCGATCCTGGTGAGTTTACGTCCCCGCAACTTAGTGGTTCGGCAAAAGAGACCGATAGAATAAGTACTAGGCTTACAAAGTATAAGTCCGGGGGTCGATTTGCTCGACTAAAGACAGTGCTCCAGCATGGCCACGGTCAAATGACTGAAACGAGTAAGAGTAAAGAGTAAAAGAGTGAGAGTATGAAAGAGAGAGAGAGAGAGAGAGAGAGAGAGAGAGAGAGAGAGAGAGAGAGAGAGAGAGACTCGAAGTGCTGAAGTAGTACTTCATTTATTGTTCCAGAAACAGTGGAAGGCCGAGCTGATCACAATACCATCTGAATTCAGAGTAGCGGTAATATACTAGTAAGAACTAATAGTACCTCAAACGATTCTGAAATTTCAGTTAGGAGCCACCATATTAGACATCACCTCCTCACTACCACTACTACTGCTATCACTGCCATCACAGTTTGAATGAAGAATACTATTTTCTATTCTAGGCAGAAGGCCCTAAATTTGGGGGAAAGGGAGCCAGTCGATTAGATCGACCCCAGTACGCAACTGGCATTTAATTTATCGAAATCGAAATGATGAAAGGCAAAGTCGACCTCAGCGGAATTTGAACTCCGAACGTAGCGGTAGACGAAACACCGCTAAGTATTTCACCCGGCGTGTCAACTGTGGTCTTTCTATCTACAAGGAATAGTAGCTAAAGCTCATTCATGTCATATTATCGCTTGTTCTTAAAATACGTATTAAGATTTTGCACGCCGGGTTGAATAAGAAAAGAACGTCAAATGACAATAAAGGAGGTTATACTAAAAATCTAGTGATTATACAGGCTGTAGCAGGAAACAAATCCTCTCATATCTTACTAGTATGGTTGTGAGGAAACTAGGCAGTGGGTGATGGTGACTTTAGGTAGGTAACGGTTCATCTTTTTCTTTCTTTTTCACTAATAAACATGATGTGGATCCGTTGGTCTTTTGTTTAATCGTTTGTCAACATGTACAAATAAGGTTTATTTCATTATAATACCTTTTTGCTGCGCAGTAAAAGTTCTCTCGGCGAGAGCTAAACAGAGGAAACACAACAACCACCACAGAAGCATCAACAAAATTTCTTCTGAGATATTTCTAGTATTATCTACCTATTCACGTATTCGAAAGAAATTGCAGATTTGAAAAAGTAAAGGAGAAAAAATATAAAAATACATTATAGTAAAGAAACAAAATTTGGATCAGAGAATTAAGTTCCAGGATTCAAGAATATTGTTTTGGTTGGTAGCCAATACTTTGGTGACGTTCGAAAGCTGGTTTTAATTTTACCAATTCTTAATACAATCTGATTTATGTAAGCCGCATAAAGTTTTGTGGTGTGCGATAATTTGTTACAAGTGAAGCAGAGCTATGTTCTATGTGACAGAGAGAGTGGGGGAGGGGTGAAAGGAGACACAGGAGGGGAATTTTAATCATTCGATGACAAATACAGACCCGATTCAAAAAAAAAAAAGACGCAAAACATATAATGAGAAATATAAGATTCTATGTACACATACTTATGCGTAGGCACTCACAGGCACACACTCTCCCAAAATATGATAAACGTGTGAATAAGTGCTTAGGTCTGCCTGTGCGTGTATGGATATATAAATACATGTTTGTCTCTCTCTTTCTATATATATATATGTGTGTGTGTGTGTTTGTGTGTGCGCGCGCGCGTATGTATTACTGTACATAAATGCCTCGCGCTAGGAGGGACTCTTCGGGAATTTCATTCCCTCCCGTTCGGTACAATGTCTTTATTATGGTAGTTTTGACTTTAAGAGCGTGCGGAATTTATGTATAGTAATGCCGTTATATATATAAATAAATATATTTAAAGGGAATAATTAATAAATTTATCCTATTTTTAAATTATATATATATTATTATATAAATTATATATATATATATTTGTGTGTGTGTGTGTGTGTTGTGGGTGCGTGTGTATCTATCTATCTAGGTGTATATCTATGTATATGTATATATATATATATATATATATATATATATATATATATATATATATATATATATATATAATACAAGTCGTTACACTATATATCAATGATTTCATTTTACGCACACATTAAATAGTAACTGAAGGGGCAAACGTTCAGTATCCCACAGATCTTTCTAACTGAACGCATAGTGGTAGAGAATAATTCGTTAGTCATAATATCTAAATTACCCGCCTGTAGCAACTATCCATGCCTTTCACACATAAAACTTCATGGAAGACAATATAACCTGTTTGGAATCTAATGGCTTTAAATTGATTAAATTATTTCAACGATGCCAATGGTTATTTGAAACGTTCCATTGTAAAGCTGTCGCCGTACAATATTAAATAATAAAAGTGTTTGACACATGATATAAATTAAAACACTATAGAATATTGCTCCAAATCTCTTCAACACATAACTTTACGACATATGTCACACTCCGCAATGTTTAACGAATTTAGAACTATCGACACAAAGGTTAATTATCGGTAGTTCTAAAACAGGGTCGTGTAATAGATACAATTCATGTCAAAACCTGAATAATATCAATGGTCTCATTTACTTTTGCTACGTATGTCCTCTCACTTATGCGTTCAGGTAAATTGATCTATGATATGGATTACACATTGACCCTACAATGACCGTATAAAACCGTGCACTAGCTAAGGAATATACGAAATTAAACATCCAGTTGTCAATGAATTATTATAATAAACTAATATAGCAAGAAACAGTAAACTATGTACCGCAGCAAATATATCACATCCCACAGGTATTAAAACGCACAAACCATACATAAAGAGTATTAATTTGACTGAGAAGTAGATTAACTATGTAAAAGAATACCGCATTACCAAAAGCTTTTGTAAAGAATAACAGAATCCGTTGCCCCAAGCCACATATCAACACTGTTGGCATACTACGAGAGTGGTAAGTTTGGAAATATTTAATCACAGACGTGTATAGATGAAGATAAGATACCAATTCCCAATAGAATTTTAAATTTAACTTAAAACTTTAAGTCGCAAACAGCGTAACACTACCTGCTATTTTAATTACGCAACTGGTTCACTCCTTTATCTGTTGAAGACACTTTCACAACATCGATAAATAACAATGCACTACATAATATGAAACAAAACAAAGAGTATATTAGAAGACAATGCAGCAAATCACATCCATATCTACTGACATACAAGAGACATTTGATGATACAAGTAATGCACATAACGAAGCACAGCATCAGATTAAACACATGAAAGTATTGCACATCTGTTACCATAAAAGGGAATTTAGATATACCTTTTGTATTTCTCTCCTTCTGATCGCACCTGGTTAGATCAGAGACAGTTACAGAGATGGCTCTCTTTTGCATTCGTCCAATATAAACGCCAGGCTAACAACAAAGCACACCACCTGGAGCATAAAGGAAACCTCTCGAATTCCTAGAAGTTGATCCAATGATGAATGCAAAGTATCGCTGATGAAGCTGGTAGCAATAAGTGGGGAACGTGCTCTGCGGACAAACGGCCAGGGACTTACATTTGTACAGATTGCGAGCAATCCTCCTTAAGAAATGCAAAAGGGCTGTAGAAGACCGCTATACTCTTCAAGAGGTTGTTTGCAACTGAGAAATTTCTCAGAAAGCGTAAGGAAGACTTAATGCTGTGTGAGGCAGCGTCTTCCTGTGCGGAAACCATGCTGAGTGTTAGGGAGAAAGTCATTATCTACGAGGAAAATGATCAATTTTCTCCTGACAATTCGTTCCATGACTATGAATATGTCTGTTTGTGTGTGTATATGTCTCTTTCTTTCTATTCGTTTAATTTATGAATAGTTTATATATATATATATATATATATATATATATATATATATATATATATATATATATATATATATATATATATATATATATATATATATATATATATATATATATATATATATATATATATAGATATATATGTATATGTATATTGTTGAGTAGTATAGCTTTCATGAAGCATTGTGCATGTGCGTTTGTGCTCACGCGCATGTATGTTCCACAAACATATTTAAATTAGACGCGTAATTTCTATATCAGGAAACACTGAGTTGGGGCCACCATATTCACGCATATATTCTATTTCTTTATCATATCATAGTAAAGAATAGAATTCTACGCATACCAGTGATTTAATATTAGCCAAGCAGTATTCCAAAGAGGGTTAAATAGGATAATTTGTCATTCGTTAAAGCATTATAGCAATGTGTATGTGTGTGTCGGTGCGTGAATATATATACATATATAAGCAATACATTTCAATAATATCTGGTAGTGTCAAAGGCACACTTTAATACAAATGAACACCTACCGCTTTTCTTTTATTTTCGTTTCTTATTTGTTTGTCTTGAGTTCATTTCATTTCACTTTTATTTTTCACAGTTTTGTTGACATTTAATCATATGAAATGTCACATCTCCTCTTGGGCATTGTTTGAATTTTCACGTAGAAAACAGAAAAACATCTCTATCAAATTGTTGGTCTTTTCTTGAACGCAAAGCATATACACATAAGCACACAAATACACGTACACACAAACACTAATATGTTTCATTGCACGCACACGCATAAGCAATGTGTGTATGTTGTTTGTTTTTCCGACAATTCATTGTGTGCAGGTGTGACTAGCATTTGTATATGTCTCATACACACGCCCACACACACACACAGACACACACACACACGCACACATCCACCACCATGCTCACCACACACATACGCACACGTGTGTATATTGTATCTAAGCGCGTCAGTGTGTGGGTATATAAACATATCGTACAGTGTAAATATATTTCTCTGCATTTGACCATGTGAATTTGTATGCGTGTATTTGTGTTTGTCCGCGTGTGTGTGAGCATGTGTGTGTGTGTGTGTGTGTTTGGATGTGCCCTTTCATACAACGTGTAATTTTCTTCATAACACACATTTCTCGCATCAATTCATTGACTGCACTGCGCAAACAAGCGATAGAATTCTTTCACGTCTTTCATTCACTTGGCCTTCACATCGGCCTAGTCCCGTATAACAGTATAACAGCATAGAGTGTACGTGACCGTATAGGCGAAACAAAGAGTCGATGCCCTCAGCATGTTGAAGAAAATTGGTGATTCTACCACCGCCTCCACTACCGCCCCCCAAAATTCTCATTTAGTCTTTTCATTTTATCTATGCGGTCTCTAATATCACAGCTGACCTTTATGGAGAAGTAACAGTTCCATTGACATGTTTTGAAGTGCATTTGATCCGTTATTGACTGCTCCATTAAAACGTTCCTGCCGCTAAATATATGTGTGTGTGAGGGTGTGTGTGTTTGTGTGTATGTGTGCGTATACGTTCTGCACCTACTTAAATAATATCACATATATGAATGAGATATAGATAAATAAATTGATAATAATATATATATATGTGCATATATATATATGTATATATTCATAATGCATATATATGTATATATTCATAATTAATATATATATATATATATATATATATATATATATATATATATATATATATATATACATATATATATATATATATATATAATATATATATATATATATATATATATATATATATATATATACATATATATATATATATATATATATATATATATATATATATATATATATATATATATATATATATATATATATATATATATATACATATATATATATATATATATATATATATAGTTATCGCCAAGCCAACATGGCAGTCCCAAAATTAGGACGAAAGCTGCCGTGAATTAGCTCCAAGAAGCCATCGCCTCTAGCTAGCTATGTGACACACGAAACCTGTGTCCTTTATAACCTTCGAACAGGGGAGGTCAGCAGTGTCCCCCTGCTGGTTTGGCATCTGCAGACTAGACTAGTTTCAGGGTGTTGCCCCTTGTCAATGCAGAGTAGCCAAGCCTTAGCCAGGCGGCGCTGCTGACTATCTGCTCGAAGGTTATTTATCTAATTTCAGTGGAATCTATCCACTGGTTTTCAGAAATAGAGTTATTAATATTTCTAAGTCTCTCTAAAGGAGACTACGGCAGCGGTACTGGAAATTAATAGTTATCGCCAAGCCAACATGGCAGTCCCAAAATTAGGACGAAAGCTGCCGTGAATTAGCTCCAAGAAGCCATCGCCTCTAGCTAGCTATGTGACACACGAAACCTGTGTCCTTTATAACCTTCGAACAGGGGAGGTCAGCAGTGTCCCCCTGCTGGTTTGGCATCTGCAGACTAGACTAGTTTCAGGGTGTTGCCCCTTGTCAATGCAGAGTAGCCAAGCCTTAGCCAGGCGGCGCTGCTGACTATCTGCTCGAAGGTTATTTATCTAATTTCAGTGGAATCTATCCACTGGTTTTCAGAAATAGAGTTATTAATATTTCTAAGTCTCTCTAAAGGAGACTACGGCAGCGGTACTGGAAATTAATAGTTATCGCCAAGCCAACATGGCAGTCCCAAAATTAGGACGAAAGCTGCCGTGAATTAGCTCCAAGAAGCCATCGCCTCTAGCTAGCTATGTGACACACGAAACCTGTGTCCTTTATAACCTTCGAACAGGGGAGGTCAGCAGTGTCCCCCTGCTGGTTTGGCATCTGCAGACTAGACTAGTTTCAGGGTGTTGCCCCTTGTCAATGCAGAGTAGCCAAGCCTTAGCCAGGCGGCGCTGCTGACTATCTGCTCGAAGGTTATTTATCTAAGGCTTGGCTACTCTGCATTGACAAGGGGCAACACCCTGAAACTAGTCTAGTCTGCAGATGCCAAACCAGCAGGGGGACACTGCTGACCTCCCCTGTTCGAAGGTTATAAAGGACACAGGTTTCGTGTGTCACATAGCTAGCTAGAGGCGATGGCTTCTTGGAGCTAATTCACGGCAGCTTTCGTCCTAATTTTGGGACTGCCATGTTGGCTTGGCGATAACTATTAATTTCCAGTACCGCTGCCGTAGTCTCCTTTAGAGAGACTTAGAAATATTAATAACTCTATTTCTGAAAACCAGTGGATAGATTCCACTGAAATTAGATAAATAACCTTCGAGCAGATAGTCAGCAGCGCCGCCTGGCTAAGGCTTGGCTACTCTGCATTGACAAGGGGCAACACCCTGAAACTAGTCTAGTCTGCAGATGCCAAACCAGCAGGGGGACACTGCTGACCTCCCCTGTTCGAAGGTTATAAAGGACACAGGTTTCGTGTGTCACATAGCTAGCTAGAGGCGATGGCTTCTTGGAGCTAATTCACGGCAGCTTTCGTCCTAATTTTGGGACTGCCATGTTGGCTTGGCGATAACTATTAATTTCCAGTACCGCTGCCGTAGTCTCCTTTAGAGAGACTTAGAAATATTAATAACTCTATATATATATATATATATATATATATATATATATATATATATATATATATATATATATACATATATATATATATATATATATAATATATATATATATATATATATATATATATACATATATATATATATATATATATATATATATATATATATATATATATATATATATATACATATATATATATATATATATATATATATATATATATACATATATATATATATATAGTGTAGTATATTGCCACTTAAGTGTGGCTGACCCCTAGGGGTGGATGTTACTGTTGCTTTTAGCCCCAGGAGGACATCTCCTCCAGCTGGCTTATCGACACACGACTGTGTCCTGTTTGCCAAGGGAGTTATCCCTCTCACCTCGACCAGCAGCACGAACGTATCCGGATTTCAGGGTTATTTCCCTTCGTCGGCGTTCGACAGCTGATGGCCTTGGTGAGAGAGAAACACCTGGCAAACCTTATATCTTCTTTTCCAGTGACATTCTTCACTGATATTGAAAAGGTGAAAACAAGCAATGTTAATTCTCTAAATGAAGTATTAACAGTAACTGCACGATAAAGTGTAGTATATTGCCACTTAAGTGTGGCTGACCCCTAGGGGTGGATGTTACTGTTGCTTTTAGCCCCAGGAGGACATCTCCTCCAGCTGGCTTATCGACACACGACTGTGTCCTGTTTGCCAAGGGAATTATCCCTCTCACCTCGACCAGCAGCACGAACGTATCCGGATTTCAGGGTTATTTCCCTTGGCAAACAGGACACAGTCGTGTGTCGATAAGCCAGCTGGAGGAGATGTCCTCCTGGGGCTAAAAGCAACAGAAAGTGATTAAGTGATTTGGACAGATTATAGTTAATCTCCAGGTTCGGTGATTAGGGGAATGGGGACTCCAACGTAAGTCATATATCAGCATGCGTATATATACAAAAAATAACAGAATGAGATTAAAAAATCCAATTAGATTTTGGGATTTTTGCATTTACTCAATTTACGCTTTGATTAAAATCAGTGTCACTGATTAAAATGCTCTCAGTTGCTACATTGCAGTTTTCTTTCTTTCATAGACATGGACTGCTTTATGAAATGTGTCCTTTATTTACGACACGTCTTTGAGATTTGAAATAGAATAGCTGACTTCTAATCGAAATTCGGTACATCGAGACGTCTTCATTGTTGATCTTTCAGATGAATAAGCCGTAGCAAAGTAATGTCTCTGTTAAGTTAGTTTAATCCAGGTTAATTATGAGGAAATAGATCTATATCCAAACGATATCCTTTCGGGACAATCTCGTTTTACTTTCATATATTGTTTTATTAAATTATTTTATTCTGAATACCTAGTGAGTAGAACAATATTCAAATGTTGCTGGTATAGCCTTGTTGACTTACTTTTATTGCATGTTTACTCAGCTGAAGAGAGGGGGGAAGAATCTATATAATGAATAGATAATTTTGGCTCATATACGGACTGGTTTATGAGTGGAACTCAACAGAACGCTATTAACAAAATAGAGCATTAAAATGTAGGTAAAAAGCTATTTATTAAACCATATTGACACTTTGCAATTATCGTTTAATCTGATGAAAGTACGCAGTCGATGTTGATCGATTAACTTGTTTCAGTATATATTCCTGACAATGTACTGCATTAGCTAGATTTGTTTCTCGTTACCTAATTTAGGTGAGTCAATCTACCGAAGCCCATATTAATTAAGCAATGTCACACAGTTTTAGACTGTAGTGATGTATTCATATATTTTACTCATAAACAGAAATGTTCAGTTATATTCCCTTTACGATTACACAAATTACGTAAACTTCCATTGTTTTGTGCATGAATTCCGATTTTCAAAATATTGGTATTGACTATTAATTTTAGTCAATAGAATATTTGATATTTCATGAAATCACATAATATACAACAAAACAAAGGATTAGTCAGAGAGTGAAAAGACTATCGCATTGTTAGTCTTTCATTTATGTGTTCACATCTGTTTAATTTATCTTCTTTATGATCTGTTTCATTTATTTTTCATCGTTGTGTAAATCACTATTTTGTGCATCGCATTATGTTAAGTGATGGGAACACGATTTATCCGTGATAGAACATTGTCTTTCAAAGACATAATTGTAAAGAACTGATATTAAACGCCAGCTGTGTTGATCTTCAAGTCTCGAAAAACAATAAAAAAAAGTAAAGAAAAGAAAAATATATTTTAATTAATTTATTCTTAACAACTTTTTTGCAGATCATTCTGTTTTATTTCCTGAACGATATTCCAAGCATGAAAACGTACATATAGAGTCAATAGTTGACTCAGTTTTATACACCACAATATTCTGGATTAAATTAGCCAATCATTATTCAACATCATTTTGATAAAAACTGTATTATCGCCAAACTTTGTTCCAAATCTGTAGTTTGTACCGTTATAACAAAAGTAGCTGAAACATTATATCATAATGTCGAGTTTAACATAAAATAAGTGTTTCTCCTGAGAAGTAAATTATTAGTAGAATTAAATTTACACTGACATATGCCTTTCAGTCGATAGAATTTCCCAATTCTCACATGACATTCATAAATGCCGTATTATTCTAGATCTAAACTAGTCTGCATCTTCAATGTCTGTTGCCTTGCTAGATACTGCAACAGTCAAGGATTGCTGTTTGTAAAATGATCTTCGCTGAGGTTTGGGATTAAGTAGTATTACATGGATTAAGTGGTATTACATGTAGTTATAATAATCCTCCTTCCACTACGTGGTCTTTGACTTTTTTCAATAGGGCTAAACATTTCTTTCCTCAGATGTGATCAAACGATTTGTCAAATACATACATACATACAAGCAAACACACACACACACACAATCACACACATACACACACATACACACACACATATATACAGAGAGAGAGAGAGAGAGAGATAGTGAGAGAAAGACAGATAGTGATACAGATGTATGCGATTAGGTTTGTAGTGTATATATATATATATATATACATATATGCTGTTATTCTTTTATTCTTTTACTTGTTTCATTTATTTGATTGCGACCATTGTGGAGCACTACCTTAAAGGGTTTTTAGCCAAATAAATTGATGCCAGGAGTCATTCTTTGTAAGCCTAGTATTCTCTCGATCCCTCATGACGAACTGCTAAGTTTCGATGACGTAAACACACCAACATTTGTTGTCAGGCGATGGCGGGGGACAAACACAAACGTAAAGATACATACATACATATATGTATGTATATATATATATATATATATATATATATATATATATATATATATATATATATATATATATATATATATATATATATACAAAGGGCTTATTTCTGTTTCCTTCTACGGAATCTACTCAAAGTGCTATACTTACATATATATATATATATATATATATATATATACATATATATATGTAAGTATATTTATATACACAAACAGAGAAATTGAGAGGAAAAGAAAAAAAGGGAAATAAATTTAGACTCAGCAGAAAAAGTACAGAATACGGATGAAAGGATGCATATATTTTTCCACTTGAGTTCTGATTCTGGAAGCTCGGAATTACATAATAATTGTTATGTTCAAAATGAGAAGATGGAATGTACAAAACGTCAGGGATATGCAAGCAATAAATGGTACCATGTAGATATTACCATAAGAGCCGCTACCTTCATCAGGAAAAAAATTGGCAATATCAGTTTACATAAATGCTGTGAGTGATTTAAGGGCTTAATGGGTGAAGCAGGAGAAAGGTAAGAAAGACAAGGAGAGGGAGAATGTAAGCTGCTTAGGGAGGGTTGCAGAGAGGTCTTACGAGTTCAGGAGCAAGAAGAAATATAAGAGAGGAAGTGTAATCGGGGAAGGGAATCGAAGTAGAAGTGGTGAGTCGGTAAGAGGAAGCAGAAATAAGAAAATGTCTGTATGGTAAAAAGGAAGCACAACTGGAGGTCTGTTATGTTATGAAGCAACAAAGAGAGAGGAAGAGAGAGAGAGAGAGAGAGAGAGAGAGAGAGAGAGAGAGAGAGAGAGAGAGAGAGAGAGAGAGAGAATGAGAGAGAGAAAGAGAAAGAGAGAGAAACAGAGAGAAAGAGAGAGAGAGAGATAGGGTCAGACAAACAGAGAGAGACAGATAGCAAGTGGAGAAGAAACTAATTGGGAATGAAAACGCGATGAAGTGGTCATTATATTAGATTTCTACTTATTGTCACATACGGAAGGGCCATAAGTTTACGTCCGCGGTGTTTCAACCCAGTGTACAGACAATCTGTTGTTCTACTCGATTTTATTAACAGAAATGCAGATCTCCTCACGGCTGTTTCATTTCTACTTGGATTATTTATCTTACCTTTCTCAATCACCAAACCTTTTAAGTGTTCACTCGACCTGCTGAAGATAGTAGTTAATATTTATGACGTTTCATTGAGCCTGTAAGACAGAAAAATATGATAGTCGAGGATATTCTGGATAAAGTAAAAGTACTTAAAAAGGACTGTTGTGTCTCCGATCCACTTCTGATCATGTATTTATTTAGTCTGAAATGACATGAAACTACGGAGCAACAAAGGCGAGAAGGACCATATCTTATTCGAGCCAGCAAGGGCATGCACCCATCGAGTGAGGATCCAAAAAGGATCAGGTGTTAGCGAGTGTGAGAGACAAACGGCAGTGATTTGATATGTTCGCTCACCATTCTAGAAACAACAGACTTATCGCTTTTGAGTTATAACCAGTCATTTCAAGAGAATAAATATATATTGTATTATCTAATCATTCATACCAAAAAGTAAAGCTGGGATGATCGAAAGAATGGGTATTCATTCCGACTAAAGAGCATCAACAGTAAAAAATTATTATTTCAAATCGGTTCCAAGAACAGGTGGGCTTGTTTTAGCTAGAAGTGTCAATCTTCAACTTAATAACACACCAGTTAGTTGTAAAACCGCTAAAGTCTCAATTTAAACAACAAAAGTACCCAGTTTTGTGCAACAAATAATCAAACGTTCTGAAAATAATGTAAAGTGAGAATTTCTTTCGCATATGGTTTGCTCGTCTTTTTATAATTTCATTAAAAAAGAAATAATTTTCCATGATGTAAGCTCTTATAATATTCAAGTAAATGCAAAATTGTTTTCGTTCTATTTCAAATCTATTATTGAACAATGTATTGTTGTGTGTGACGTAGGCATATTTCACTCATATCAAGTCAACTAAGCCTTGGAAGCAGCAAGAGATTTTTCTAATCTCTGCTTGTCAGTCATATCTTTTAAGAATATTTTACGAAAGTGAAAACCAGAAATAGAAACTGTCATAAACATAATGATAATAATAATAAGAACAACAAAAACAACAATAAAAATGATAACACTAGTAATAATAATAATAATAATAATAATAATAATAATAATGATAATAATAATAATAATAATAATAATAATAATGATGATGATGATGATGATGATGATGATGATAATAATAAAAATTATGATGATGATAATAAATAACAACAGTAACTTTAAAAAATAAACTACATCTTTTAAAAAAGCGAATCCATAGACATTGAGAAACAGAAATGGCAAAAAAATAAAATTACATTTGAATATGAAAAGGCGTATTTAAAGGAAATACTTTTTATGTGCCAGAGATGAAGAATCTTTTCTTTCTTTTTATTTCTTTAATCCAATTTTAAATTACCAATTCCAACGTCCTATTTGCATTTACATCTTTCGAACTGTATTTTCTCTCTTATCTTTTATCCGATTGTCTTTGTTATTTTTCCCATTTGTTACTTTTTGTTTTTGGTATTCAGAAATTAAAACGAATTCTATGTTAAAAAGTTCATATGTTCAAAGAGGTAAATATGAAATCGTTTAATAGCTTTTTTGTTTGTTTGTTTGGTATTATTATTATTATTATTATTATTATTTTTTGTTTCTCTTTGCGCACTAAAAATTAAAGTTGCGAGATTGAGTCCATTCGCTCTATACTCATGAACTCGTACAGTAGTTTATAATTGAACGGAAGATATAGTCTTCTTAATGTCTGAAATATGGAACAGCACAAGAGAAAACTAATAAACAGTGTGTACTGTACATATATATAAGCAATCTCAATGAAGGTAGTATATTTTTAACTCTGGAAGTTATGTTAAATGATTATGAAATTTCTGTAAGCAATGTATTGTGTGTCTGTATACTTTCTATTAATTGAGTCAGTATACTTTCTATCAAATGAATTTTGCAAATACGAGATATAGCTGTCAAATCAACATACATATGTGTATGTAATTAAGTCTCTTTGGATTTAGATTTGTTGGATTAAAAATTAATACTTGTTTACTAAAAGAAGTAATTGTTGTCACCATATGATAAGAAAATGCTATCGAGGGCAGAAAACATAGTAAACAACGAATGAAAAGACATGGTGGAGTTTGGTATATTACACGTGAATGAGATCAGTTTAAAAGTACGAATCTGAATAATTGGTCTTTATTTATTAAACAAATAGTTTTCAGCATTTCGAAGATAAAATGTCCAGTCTTCTGTGAATTCTAATTTTATCTACGCACCAAAAGGCAAACATCTTAAGGCAATGAAAATGAGTAAATGAACTTAATTTATCGAGGGGGAAAAACTGTGGCTTCACATTTTTGATTTCTTGTGCAACTAAAATTATACAAACCGCTTGCTGTATAATCTCCGAATGCAATCAATTCCATTCGATATTCTCAAATAAAACACCAGCAACACATATTACTTCATCGGAATGAACGTGAGCATGAGAAGAGAATAATGGAACATTTACGAAACATTTACGAATCTGCAAATATGAGATTCCAGTGCGCACGCAAACAAAAACAAAATGCTATGACAACGTAAATGAAAATTCAATCGCAAACATTTGCATCTGTGACTCAACAGGGCTCCATTTTAATTATTTCAACTTTTTTGTTACCTTTGAAATTTCATCGAGGCATTTGCTTGTGCCATTTAATCCAATGAATTGGAATATTGTCCGATATGTCATACATGTAAAATAGACGTGGTTCATGTGTTCTTGCATCTTCTGTACTTGGATTCCCTTCAAAAGACAGGATGTTTCCTGAATAGAATGGAAAACAGAACAGTTCGTAGAAAGTTCTGTGATTAAACAGCATGCTTATTTTGTACTTCGGCGTCCCGTAAAACAATGTGCGTGCCTGGCGTAAAATTATAGGACGTCTGTGAAAACTGGGTCAATATATTGTTTGGTGAAATTCTCTGAAGTGAGGAAGAATCAGGACGAGAAATTTGTTTTTATAATTTATGTTGGTTTCAACGTAACAATCTTATGGGTATGTGGTAGCAACCCTAGATAAAAGCCTTAGATTATTTTAACAACAAGAAACTTTGAGTTTATGAGTTTTAGGTACTTAAGGATTAATTTGATTAGAAAAGATGACATGATACAGTGAATTTTAATACAAAAAAAAATGAAGATACAAAAATCTATTGCATTCTATAAAGAGAAATTTGGGAAACGCATGGACTTTCAAAGCAAATATAATTATAATAGGTAACCCGCTGGCCTACAAGAGGTACGAAACCATACTACACTAATGTAAGATGTCATTGGATGCGCCAAGTATGTTCAAAATAGTATGTACATCTGAGTCGGTAAATGGGCAATCTTACAGTGAAAGATTTTTGTAAACAAGGGAATTAAATTAAAGTCATGTTTTATCCATACGTTTATTTCTGTGTTTCCAAATATGATGAAATGCCATCAAGCTTATTTCTATCATTGATAACAGCACCATTTGTTCAACAAAACAGTATTATTACTGTACTAGTTTAAATGTTGTGTACATATATAAATTAATACACAAGCATTTGTATAGGCGAAACATATATTCTTACTAATTTATTACAACACGTATTGACTTTGTGCGCAAATGCACCACAATATTCGTATTTTATCTGATGGGCAGCCTCTTCAGAAGTACATATGCAAGAATTGATCTATCTATGCGCAATATTGCAACTGTTGAAGTTGCATTTCTTCGCAATCACTAGTGATCTCTCCAAACACTGAGCGGATATTTGATTTCTATCACTCTTGATACATGTTTTGGGGATGCGGCAATCTAAAGGTTGATCTATGTGTACCCCATCTGTTAGTACTGAAGCTTGCAGTACTAATGCCAAACGGTACAGCATGTCGTTTCCAGAGTGAATTGCATCATGATGCTGTTATTCTCAAAGACGATGCACAACTGACCCTACAATACTGTGTAGTCGACAAAATCAAAAACAAACTTTGCGCAAATTGAAATATATAAAATGACGTAAGTTTACTCATCGCAGCCTATGTGTGTGTGTGTGTGTGTGTATACACATTCAATGACATTTTCCTTTCTGGTCAAGTTTGTGAAAACCGAGCATATATGATTGAGAGGTCTAGCGTAGTAATCAGGAGTAGAGCATTTAATTCTAACGTCTTCGATTTCAGTAGATGAAACATTAGCTTTCAGCATTTCAACTAGATTGAATCAATCGACGTACAAATTAATACAGCGACAGAATTGTCTCAGATTTTATTAACTATAGTGGAAACTGGTGTTAAATATGTCATATTAAATCATGTGCTCCGTAAGATGTTTAGACTTCATTTGTAGTAGACTTTTCATTCAAAATCAATTCCTCTAAAGCTGTATAACAAAACCTTTTTTCTCTTTCTCTGCAAAGAAAAAAAATCAGCTATAACACGCGCGCCCTGAAAAGTAAGGAAAGCAAAAACGAAAATAAGTCTTCTTTTCCAATATCCTATTCGACTTTCATGTATCAAGTGTACGAATTTATTTATATATTTATCTCTTTATATATTTGTTATATTTTATTTCATTTATTTCATTGACCATTGACCTTTCAGGTATTGCTAATTCGATTTGTATTCAATGAACCTAATTAAAATGATCTATGTTGCTACCTCATCATATACGCAAAAAAGATATATTTGTATATACATGCATATATATGCATATATATATATATATATATATATATATATATATATATATATATATATACATATATGCATACAAATATATTCACATATAATGCTTGTATACACACACACACACACACACGCACATACACACACACACACACACGCACACACACACACACACACACACACACACACACACACACACACATATATATATATATATATATATATATATATATATATATATATATATATATGCGTGTTTCGTGAAGCATTGTGCAATTGATTGAGCGAGATTGCCTCTGGAAACAAAGAAGGTAATAAAAGAGAAGACGTAAGAAACACAAGTATACGAACACAAGCACACACACACACACACACACACACACACACACACACACTCACACTCACACACACACACACACAAACACACACATACACACACACACATGCATGTACATCCACCAGTAAAGGCAGACCAGGACTTTAAAGTTAACAGATCGTAAAATCGTAACAAAAATAGTTGATAGCATACCATTGATGTAAGCATTAAAAAACAGAGATAAGATATACTTATACGAATCTGTACGTGTATATATATATGTATATATATATATATATATATATATATATATATATATATATATATATATATATATATATATATGCAGATATGAACGGAAAATGTTCTATATATATATACACTTAAGTATGTATATATATATATATATATATATATATATATAAATGCAGAAGTATGTAAGTAACTGAAAATCTATGTATGTATGAGCCAACAGAAAAACAATGAAGCAAAAAATTACCAAAAAGGACAGTGAAATAGTATTACAAAATAACTAACAAAAAATCTCAAATATAATACAACACAAAATGTAATGAAATTAGCTACCTGTGAAAACTTGTGTTTCTACAATAAGATTATGTAGATATAAGACACATTAACACTTGTCTTCTCTATCTGTTTAACCCCTGTATAATGTTACCGGAGCGTAAATAAAGGCGGCAAGGAAGACGAAACTGTAGAGAACAGATAACAAAGAAGAGAAAAAAAACCGAAGATCAATATAAACGATACAACTAACCTTCTTCTTTGTATTTTATATTTGTTTTGGTTGCTTTGTTTTATAAGTTCACAGGCAGATATTTGATAAATAAGGTATTAAATGAGTACGTTATATATA
>NC_142946.1:40147296-40154796 GCF_046866305.1 Octopus bimaculoides
TGCTTTGTAGTTGCTATAATAGTTTGTTATGTTTATGGACTGCCTGGTACAATTACTTAGGTGAAATGGATACTGCAATTCAGTTTTTCATCATATTGAGATAAGCCCTACCCGTAACAGATAACGCCCTTTATTCTATCAGCCTTAGATATACAAGGTTTGATAAACTAGTCTATAAATTAAAACTGACAGCATAAAAAACAAATAAAATCAGTGACAGGCAGAGTCTTCTTGACAATTTATTTATTAGCTTTTATGTTGTAGTAGAAGCAACATGCTCGTTGTCTATCTCCTTAACCTATTGAAGATTTTAGCTATAGTTATACTAATGTGTCGATCTGTTCTAATCTAATTAAATTCTATGTATTTGTGCAGCTGAAGATTGCTCTGCATTTTAGATTGACGTAATGATTACATTGTTCAATTGAATGGAGTTGCATGAAACGATCGTACTGCATTACTTCTGGATATCCTTGTTGCTTATTTTGATTTTAATCACTTTACTTTGAAATTGTATGGATAATACCATACTAAATTCTGGTGCCTCAACTTAAGTACCATATTCACCTGAAACGAAATAAATATATATATTTACACACATGCGCGTGAATACATACATGCATACATATGTATATATACATTTACATTTACACATATACGTAAGTATATATATATATATATATATATATATATATATATATATATATATATATATATATATATATACATATATATATATATATATATATATATATATATATATATATATATATATATATCATCATAAATATACAGGGATTAGCAATTGAGTTGCTTCTCCAACAAACTGAAAATTTAGAGAAGCAACTCAATTGGAGAAGCAACTCAATTGCTAATCCCTGTATATTTATGATGATAAATAGTTTTACCGATAAAGGTTTTTTTCATACTGAACTACTTGGCAAAATTGTTAATTGTTAATTCTATTATTAATTGACGATTCCCTGCCCTTATTCTTGTATATATATATATATATATATTTATATATATATATATATATATATATATATATATATATATATATATATATATATATATGTATATATATATATGTGTGTGTGTGTGTGTGTGTGTGTGTGTGTGTGTATATCATAGAAAATATTTTAAAGACCGCAGTGCATTAATATGGTTTCATTTTATCAGATGTTTTCTGAGAAACGTTTTTCTCTATATCTATCCACCAAACCCCCTTCTCTCTCTCTTCCCCTCCCTCTCTCCTCCTTCTTCTCCTCTCTCTCTCTCTCTCTGTATATCTATATCAATCTATGTATCCTATTGTCCACACTCTTACAGTACTTACATATCACATTCTGAAACGCAACAATTGTCGTACAATGTTTTGACACAACTTATTAACAATAACAGTTCAATAGCGCTCTGTGTGCTTAATAGAAGCAGTGAATTTCATAGGAATAAGGAAACTGTGTGTGTTTCCTTCATTACTCGTTGTGCGCGCGCGTGTTTAAGTTCATATGTATCTATCTTCGTAGAACCCACTTGAATACATTTAGCAGCTACGCACTGCACTAACTGTAATGTATAGAAATAAACATTTGCAAAATAGAATATATATTCTTAAACACTCTAGGGTGTTTCTATGTTAATATTATGGAAATTCGTTCTTATTATCTATTCATTATTTCCGATTTGATCCATGCATAACAACACTATACTCCATAGCGTTGTGTAATGTATTCCAATGGCTAATCTTCATTCACCGAAGACGAAGAATACATTTATCTCCCGGGATTGCATATGATTTATTAGGGATCTGCTGAATATTCTTTTTGAATAAAAATGACGTCTCTAGCTTGTTGCTTCAAACTTAAGCGCACTTTAATAATTTTACCTTGAAATATAGCGATTTGCGATATTGTTCATCCATTGACGTCCTTCGTCGGCTGGATTTTCTTCATTTTACAGTAGCAAAATATGTTTACTATTTTTTAAATGTTTGAGTGAGGAAAGCTTACCTGAAGTTAAACGATTCTGATAAACAATAGGGGCGGAGTGGATGGATTCAGAGATGTTATTCACACGAACATAGTGGCACTCCGTTGGTTACGACGACGCAGGTTCTAGTTGATCCGATCAACGGAACAGCCTGTTCGTGACATTAACGTTCAACTGTCTGAGCGATAAGGCTGGCTCTTTGAAACACAGATACAACGGAAACAGGAAGAAAGAGTGAGAGAGAGTTGTGGTGAAAGAATACAGATAGCTTTAGGTGTTTTCGCTCAATACCCACTCACAACGCCTGGTCTGGGAATCGAAACCGCGATGCTATGACTGCGAGTCCGTTGCCCTAACCACTGAGCCATTGCGCCTCCACACACGAGCAGAGTAAATGAGGATTGAAGAGGAAACGATTGCAATGTCATTTGAGCATCGTATTAAATGATTTACATTAAGTGATCCGGCTCACTAGGTTCAGCATTCGAATTTAACTGAATTCCGCTTTACTTTCATCACTCTGGGGCCAATAAATGAAAGTATTAATCTAGCAATGGACTCGATGATATATCGATCGTTCCTCCATCCTCTAAAATTGTGTCCTTGTACATAAATTATAATTATTGCTGTTGTTCATATTCCTTATATTATAAGGTATAACCGTTGACACGCCGTTCACTAGCAAGAAAAGCTGGCTTCTTTCATTGTTAAAACATTGGTGAAACGAAATATTATGGGTGTCTGCTAATCATATTGGTCAAATACTGAAAAATATAATTCAAGACCTCATTGCAAATCCTTTCAGAATGGCGTAAGATACAGAAGAAACCGTTACAGAGGGTTTATTTTCTGTTCAAAGATCACAGACATCAAAGATATATAAGGAAACTATATTATAACGTTGATATAAATAGGATATATATGTATTATACTGATTTACTCATTGCTAGATTACGATAGTAAATGTTTGAAACTGGTGCTGTTGTCATTGGTGTAGTTGTTCTTCCCAAATCGGTATTAATCAAGCAGACGAAAGACGCAGTGCATTCTAGTTGCGATCATTCTACCTTTTCTGCTGGTCCAGTGTATCTAGGATTACACATATTTATCTTTTTCATCAGCTTTCCTTTTTAAGTCGGTAGTGTATGGTGTGAAAGAGCTTTAACTGATTCTATTGATAAATCGAGCGGCCCTACCTATAGACATCAAACGGTTCATTTTTGCAGATCGAGCAAAAACACGCGTACACTCCAAACGGTTCAGCAAAATGAATGTTCCTAGATTAATTGCACCCGGTGAACTGGAAGATTTATTCCAGAATCATAGCGGCAAATATTGCTTTTGATATTTTAGTAATAGCACGCTGGTGTCTCAACACTACACCTTATAAATCAGATCAAACTACAAAATGAACATGTATGAATACTAACGCAATAGATCGTGTCTTTATACTATTCAGTAGTTAATTCAATCGCACTTGTAAGTTATAATTTTTCTGAACCATATTGTAAAGTTCTCAGCTCATATGGGTAGGATATTTTATTCTTTAATCATCGATTTGAATGGTGAAATACCTTAGCCCGTTTGGGAACAAAATAAGAAAATTAAGAATATGAAAACGGTGTTTGATGTCAAAGTTGAAAGTGAAGAATTCTCGTAAATGTCAGTGAATCGAAATGATGAATGGTCTTGTTATACAAGTAAATGAAGTTCGTCTTTCGGATGTTTAATGCATTTCCCCCTCAGTTGCATTGAGTATACGTGGATATCATTCAATTAGAAAGGACGCTCATATATGCCATTCTCGATAAATAGAATGAATGTTATTTGATAGTAAGGGCATTGTGGTTGGATATTTACTATTCCGGCATCCGCTAGAATTATCTGCACGCTTAATATAACTTCATACAAAGCCGTTTAAAGATCACTGTCCAACTACTTGATTTGACACGATATTTCGGATATACCTTCTTTTATAACCACTTGAAAATCATCTTCTTAACAATATCGCAGCAGGGAAGTTTAGTTTCAATTCAGTCGTATAAGAGGCGAGATAAAATTACGTACACTACATAACTAGCAACACGAAAAGGCAATCTTTGCTCAATTGAATGAACCACAGCATAGTCTTGCAGTGGAACTAAATAAATGAAAAAGATATCCAGTTACGTGAACAAATATGCATTTCAAAGAAATATACAAATCATCGAAAAGATCTCAGTTCATGAACAAATGAAGGTGTGTAATGATTCAGGGAAGTCAGAAAGGGGATTTTAACAGGGTTGTATCATATTCACGGAGTAACATGTTATACGGAAGTATGGGCAAATAGACAACAATCAAAAACTTTCCAACATATATTCACTTGAGGCAGCATTTAATTAAAGATGTTCTACATTACATTAGTTCTCTTTCATTAAGCGTGTATTTAGATAGACAGACAAATAGAGGGCGATAAAGATAGATAGAGAGGGGAGAGAAGGAGAAAAAGATAGACAGATAGATAGATAGATTGACAGGTAGATAGATATCTTCATGCAAAACGAATAGGACTAAAAATAGAATAAGAAAATACAAAGATCAAACCTACAATATTGCAATGTGACGATGTGTCCTATACTGAATAAGATATTAAAAATATTGATTTCAAATTTTGGCTGAAGGCCAACGCACACATACATTTATATATATATATATATATATATATATATATATATATATATATATGTATGTATGTGTGTGTGTGTGTGTGTGTGTGTGTGTGTGTGTGTTTGTGTGTGTGTATGTATGTATGTATATATATATATGTATATATATATATATATATATATATATATATATATATATATATATATATATATATATATATATATGTGTGTGTGTGTGTGTGTGTGTGTGTGTGTGTGTGTGGAAATTATTCGGTTGCCATAATAAAACTCCGAGTTTCGGATGTCGGGGCGGAAATCTGCTCCGGCATCTCGTCAGTTTTTAAGACAAACAAAAATACTGTGGAAATGACCGTTAAACAAAGGGAAAATCACTATGTAAATGACCGTTATTAATACGAACAAGTACCCTCTTCAAATCTTTCTCTGCGACTCACAGGTCTACACTTATAACGGCACCATCCACTCTTGCCATTTTCTCAACTTTCACCCATTTTTTCAATAAACACACTTCAGGAGAGTACTTCCCTCGCCACTCTCAATTTCCTTTTCCAATGAAATAATAATAATAATAATAATAATAATAATAATAATAATTAAGAAGCTACGTCACGAAAGCTCGGAGACGGTGTTGTCTCAAAAAACTTACCCTAAACAGACAGATCCGTCCCCTAGCGTCAACGTCGAAGCTTGTTATGCCTCACTGTTAATAAAACAAAATATAAACCGCAATGGTCATAGACCGGATTATAAAGGACCACTTACTCGGATAATGAACCAGATCCGAGACGAGAAATCTGCTACTGGTTCAAATCTTCCCGACACACAGGAGCTGGAAGTACCCCACAACCGGAATATTCCAACAGATGGCCATCCATGCTCGTCATCAAATAACCAAAAGATAAAGAATGAAAAATGGTCTAGGGAAGATAATAAAGAAGTTCTTAGAGCCTTCTACCGTGCCATATATTTCCCTACAGATAAATCTAATACTGTACAAACCTACTTAAACTGGAGACAGAAACACCTTGCAGTAAGACCCTACATAGACAGTAATAAACTTGCCAACGTCAGAAGAAACATTATAAAAAAAAAATTACTAACTGAAATAGAGATTGACCAAATTAAGCAAGCAGTAAAGGATAAAAAGAATGAAACTGCAGCTAAAGAAGATACTACAGAGGAAATAATTATAAACCAGCCCAAGGCTGATGAAAATACAGTAATAATTGAAAGAGTTAAGGTAACTGATAGGCAAAATAAAATACTCTCTGAACCAACCATAAACACTAAGGCAGGTGAAAATCAAATAGATGAAGGAAGTCATACAGAAATCGACGCAACAGAACTACATGATCTAAAAAATCAAATCATGATTGAATGGCTGAAAATTAAAGAAACTAGTATGAATGAACGCGACACTCTCCCCAAAATTCGCAATTCTAACCAAAACCTGAAAATAATTGGTAAAATCCGCCTTGCACTTAAGGATATAATTTCAGCTAATGATGTTGATATTACAGATCTCAACCACCTGTACTATGCATCCGCAAGAATCTCAACGATTCTATGTGGTGAAAAGATTAGAAAAAGACAACACTCCCACAAAAAGCCTTCTTGGCAAGAACGCATTCAACACCAAATTAAGCTGCTTAGATCTGACATAGAATGTTTGAAAAACCTTAAATTTGACAAGAGTATCAAACCTACAAAGACCCAAAAACTAAAGAAAAAATATAACATGAAAACCATAGTTGACATTGATGCCACCATAGAAACCATCAAGCAAAAGGTATGTGCTAAAGCTGCCCGCATAGCAAGGTATGAAAAGCGTGTTAAATTCTTCCGAGATAATAACATGTTCAAAAATAACCCCAAAAATTTCTACAGGAAGATAGGGAAAACACCAGTAACAATAAAGTCTGTCCCATCAAAAGAAGAAGTGCAAGAATTTTGGAATAAAATCTGGGCAGAAGATAAAACACACAATGAAAAGGCCCCTTGGATTGATAGAATAGCTACAGACCTAGACTCCTTAGAGGAGCAAAAGTGGGAGGGGGTCAGGGTAGAAGATATAAGATCTGCTCTCAGGAGGTCAAGCAAATGGAAGTCTCCAGGAAAGGATAAAATTCCTAACTTCTGGTTGAATGCCTTCCCAGAAAGCCATGAACTGCTAACAAAACTTTACAACGATGTTTTGCAAAATCCTAGTTTGATGCCCTCTTGGCTAGTTAATGGTTTAACATTCCTGCTTCCAAAAAATGAGGAAACAAACGAACCAAAAAATTATCGCCCCATAACCTGCTTAACAACAATGTATAAGACGCTAACATCTGTCCTAACCGAGTACACCTATAGTCTTTTAATAGAAAGTAGCATATTCCCTAATGAGCAAAAGGGATGTAAACGTGGATCTTATGGTTGTAAAGATCAGCTACTCATCAATAAGATGATCTTAGAAGATTGTCACAAGCGACACAAAAACTTGTCAATAGCCTGGATAGACTATAAAAAGGCCTTTGATAGCCTACCACATAGCTGGATTAGGAAATGTCTGGAAATGTATAAAATAGCTCCTACTCTGCGAAACTTTTTATCTGTAAGTATGAGATCATGGAGAACCACACTGATGTTGAACAATGACAATGAATCTCTAAATGCTGGAGATGTAAGAATTTCATGTGGCATTTTCCAGGGTGACTCACTATCACCACTCCTCTTCTGTCTAGCCCTAATACCGCTCTCAAAATTGCTCAATGATGCACAGTATGGTTATAAAATATTTGATAAAAATATAAATCATCTCATTTACATGGATGATTTAAAGCTCTTTGCAAAAAAT